>NC_142807.1:39901493-39922802 GCF_049724085.1 Artemia sp. Qi Xiang Cuo
ATTTCAGAACAAGTTCTTTTCCTAGTGACCTTTCTAAACCCATTTTACAAATTTAAGCACCGATCCCTTTAACACACAAATTTACTTCACATCTATTTGAATGCTCAAACACAAACCAATACTTTTCAAAGGTAATTTCAGAACAAGTTCTTTTCATAATGTCCATCATAAACCCCTTTTCCAACTTGAAGTTCCCAACCTTTTCACCCACAACTTTTTTTACAGCTTTTTGAATGCCCAACACCAAGCAAAACTTTTCAAAAGGCATTTCTAGAACAAGTTCTTTTCTTAATGACCGTCCTAAACCCATTTTACAAATTGAAGTACCCATCCTTTTCACCCACAACTTAGTTATAGTTAAGAGTTTGAGAGTTTTAGCTTAGAGACTTAACTTAGAGTGTTAGTTTGGTTTAGTTTTAGTTAAAAGTTTAGAGAGTTTTTTTTAGCTTAGAGTCTTAGTTTAGAGTTTTCGTTAGAGTTCTAGTTTAGTTAACTTTTAGTTAAGAGTTTAGAGTTCTTAGCTTATATTCGTAGCTTAGAGTATTATTCAGAGCTCCAGTTTAGCTTAGTTCATTTACAGTTAAGAATTTAGAGTTTTAGCTTAGAGTAATAACTTATAACTTTACTTATAATTTTAGGTTGGTTAAGTTTTAGTTAAGAGTTTCGAGTTTTATCTTAGAGTCTTAGCTTAGAGTTTTTGTTAGAGTTGAAGTTTAGTTTAATTTTAGTTATGAATTTGATGTTTTAACTTTGAGTTTCAGTTAGAGTTCTAGTTTAGTTTATTTATAGTTAATAGTTTAGAGTTTTTAGCTTAGAGACTCAAGTTAAAATCCTAGTGTGTTTTATTTTTACTTGAGAGTTTAGAGTTTTTTTTTAGCTTATATTCTTAGCTTATGGTTTTTGTTATAGATCTATTTTATTTTAGTTTTAGTTAAGAGTTTTGAGTTTTTATCTTAGATTCGTAGCTTAAAGTTTTATTCAGATTTCTAGTTTAGTTTAGTTTTAGTTACAGTTCAGAATTTAGAGTTTTAGCTTAGAGTCATAGCTTAGAATTTTACTTATAGTTGTAGTTTGATTAAGTTTTAGTTAGGATTCCCGACTTTAATCTTAGGTTCACAGATCAGAGATTGAGCTTGATAAATAGTTTAGTTTAGTTTTTTTTAAGAGATTGTAGTTTTAGCCCTGAGACCTATCTTAGATTTTTATCTTGATTTGTAGTTAAGTTTAGTAACATTTAAAGAACTTTGAGTTTAATACTCTATTATAAGATTTTAGCTCCACTTAAGAGTTTTAGTTTGAGCTTAAGTTTTAGTTAAGTAGTTTGCTGAGTTTTTAGCTTAGAGTCTTAGCTTAGAGTTTTTTGTTAGAGTTCTAGTTTAGTTTAATTTTAGTTAAGAGTTTGATGTTTTACCTTTGAGTTTTAGTTAGAGTTCTAGTTTAGTTTTAGTTTTAGTTAATATTTTAGAGTTTTAGCTCTGAGTCTTAGCTTAGAGTTTTTGTTAGAGTTCTAGTTTATTTAAGTTTTTATTTCTAGTTAATATTTTTAGCTTATAGTCTCAGATTATAGTTTTTTTTAAAGTTTTATTTCATTTTAGTAATATTTGAGATTTTATATATTTATCTTATAGTCTTTTTTTAGAGTTATAGTCTAGTTTAGTTTTAGTTAATAGTTTATAGATTTTTAGATTAGAGTCAAAGAAAAGAGTTTTTTCCAGATGTCTAGTTTAGTTTAGTTACTTTTAAGAGTTTATCTTTTTTAGCTTAGATTCTTATATTAGAGTTTTATGTTATCATAATCTTAGTTAATAGTTTGGATTTTTAAAACATAGTCTTATCTTAGGGTTTTTTTTATATTTCTAGTTTAGTTTGAGTTAAGAGTTTAGAGTTTTTAGCTTATAGTCTTAGTTTAGGGTTTTTTGTTGCAGTTCTTGTTTACTTTATAGTTTTAGCTTAGAATCGGGGTTATAATTATAGTTCTCGTTTAGTTTAGTTTTATTAAAGATTTTGGATTTTAATCTTATAGTATTAGCTTAGAATTTTTGTTAGATTTCTGGTTTAGTCTAGTTTTTGTTAAGAGTTTAGAGTTTTAGCTTAGAATCTTGGCTTAGATTTTTTGTTAGAGTCATAGTTAATTTTAGTTGTAGTTAAGAGTTTTGAATTTTACCTTAGGGATTTAGTTTAGAGTTTTAGTTTAGTTTAGTTTTACTTAAGAGCATATAATTTTAGCCTAGAATCTCAGCTTAGAGTTATTTTTAGAGTTCTTCTTATGTTTAATTTTAGTTTAGAGTTTAGCGTTTTTCGCTTCGAATCTTAGTTTAGAGTTTTTTCTGAAGTTCTAGTTTAGTTTAGTTTTAGTTTATAGTTTTAGCTTATACTTAGATTTTTAATTAGAGTTCTAGTTTAGTTTAGTTTTATTTAAGATTTTAGAGTTTTTAGCTTAGAGTCTTAGCTTAGTTTTATTTAGAGTTCTAGTTTAATTTAGTTTTAGTTAAGACTTTAGAGTTTTACCATAGAGTCTTAGCTTAGAGTTTTACTTAGAGTTAAAGTTTAGTTTAGTTAAAATTAATAATTTATATTTTTAGCTTATAATCATAGATTAGAGTTTTGCTTAACGTTATAGCCCATTTAACATTTAGTTAGGAGTTTCAAGTTTTAGTTGAGTCTTAGCTTAAAGTTTTTGTTAGGTTCTAGTTTAGCTTAGTTTTACTTATGACTCTCTAGTTTTACCTTAGATTCTTGGCTTACAGTTTTTGTTAGAGTTAAAGTTTAGTTTAAATTTAGTTAAGAATTTTATTCTTAACCTTTGAGTCTAAGTTAGAGTTATAGTTTAGTTTACTTCTAGTTAATAGTTTAGTGTTTTACATTAGATCCTAAGCATTAAGTCTTAGTTGGAGTTATGGTTTAGTTTAGTTTTAGTTAATAGTATAGAATTTTAGCTTATATTCTTAGATTAGAGTTTTTGTTAGAGTTCTAGTTTAGTTTAATTTTATTTAAGAATTTGATTTTTCACCTTTGAGTTTGAGTTAGATTTCTAGTTTAGTTTAATTTTAGTTAAGAGTTTATTGTTTTGACTTAGAGTCTTAGATTATAGTTTTAGTTATAGTTCTCGTTTATATTAGTTTTAGTCAAGAATTTAGACTTTGATGTTAGACTCTTATCTTAGAGTTTTTGTTAGATTTGTATTTTATTCTATTTTTAGTTAATAGTTTATAGTTTTTTGCTTAGAGTCTCTTGCTTAGAGTTTCTGTTGAAGTTCTAGTTTAGCTTAGGTTTAGTTAATAGTTTAGAGTTTTATCTTAAATTCGTAGCTTATAGTTTTTGTTATAGTTATAGTTTAGTTTAGATATATTTAATAGTCTGTAGTTTTAAATTATATAATTATCTTAGAGTTTTCGTTTAGTTTAGTTTTAGTTAAGAGTTTAGAGTTGTAGCTTAGAGTCTTAGCTTAGAGTTATAGTTAGAGTTGAAGTTTAGTTTAGTTATAGTTAAAAGTTTAGAGTTTTTTTTAGCTTAGAGTCTTAGCTTAGAGTTTTTGTTGAAGTTCCAGTTTAGTTTAGTTTATGAGTTTAGAGTTTTAGCTTAGACTTAGAGTTTTAATTAGAGTTCTAGTTTAGTTTAGTTTTAGTTAAGAGTGTAGAGTTTTACCATTGAGTCTTAGCTTAGAGTTTTAGTTAGAGTTAAAGTTTAGTTTAGTTACAGTTAAGAATTTAGATTTTCAGCTTTGAGTCATAGCTTAGAGTTTTACTTAAAGTTATGGTTTGGTTAAGATTTAGTTAAGAGTTTCGAGTTTTAGCTGAGTCTTAGCTTACAGTTTTTGTTAGAGTTCTAGTTTAGCTTAGTTTTACTTAAGAGTTTAGAGTTTTACCATAGAGTCTCAGCTTAAAGATTTTGTTAGAGTTCTAGTTTAGTTTAACTTTAGTTAAGAATTTGATGCTTCACCTTTGAGTCTCAGTTAGAGTTCTAGTTTAGTTTACTTTTAGTTAAGAGTTTAGTGTTTTACCTTAGAGTCTTAGCATAAAGTTTTAGTTAGAGTTCTGGTTTAGTTTAGTTTTAGTTAATAGTATAGAATTTTTAGCTTAGAGTCCTAGCTTAGAGTTTTTGTTAGAGTTCTAGTTTAGTTTAATTTTAGCTAAGAATTTGTTGTTTTAACTTTGAGTTTCACTTAGAGTTCTAGTTTAGTTTACTTTTAGTTAAGAGTTTAGTGCTTTACCTTAGAGTCTTAGCTTAGAGTTTTAGTTAGAGTTCTCTTTTAGTTTACTTTTAGTTAAGAGTTTAGAGTTTTACCTTAGAGTCTTAGCTTAGAGTTTTAGTTAGAGTTCTAGTTTAGTTTAGTTTTAGTTAAGAGTTTAGAGTTTTTGGCTTAGAGTCTCTTGCTTAGAATTCTGGTTGAAGTTCTAGTTTAGTTTAGGTTTAGTTAATAGTTTAGATTTTTAGCTTAGACTCTTAGCTTATAGTTTTTGTTATAGTTATATTGTAGTTTAGATATACTTAATCGTCTGGAGTTTTACCTTCGAGACTTATCGTAGAGTTTTAGTTTAAGATAATTTCTTAAATTACATTGGCCTGACATCACATAAAGAAAGAATTACGAGCAAAAATGGGGTTTTTATAGGCCAAATGACGATACTGAGAAACATAGCTTGAATATTTCGAGAGGACAAACGCCTCTTTAGCTTTAGTGTGAAACGTTAACGATGTATTAATTAAAGCCTAGAAGTTAATAGAATTAAAGCTAACTACCTAACAGCCATTAAAGCTGAGTTATTCGCTAATATCCGCGAGTTTGCATAGAATCCAATTAAGCTTAGAGTTGCTATCGAGGTTACTAGTTGAGCTTAACTGATAGTTGAAAGGAATTTAGATTCATTCACTTGAGAAACATAACGAACCAGCAATTAATTAAGTTGGAAAGCTATGTCAGTTTAGAGTTTCGAGATTTTAACTTAGAGTCATTTAGCTTGCAGACATTCTGTTAGAGTTCTAAGGGTTTAGTTCACGTGTTTAGATTAGATGACTGGGAAAGTTGGTTCAAGGTTTATTTTAGAGATTACTAACGTATCGAGTTTCTATTTTGAGATTAACCGAAATTATGACTCGTTTATTCTTAAAGTCTTACCTAGAGTTTCTGTTTAGAGTTCTAGACTTAAGTGTTAGTATTTAGTTAAATTTCAATAGCTTACTCTGTAGTGTTGGAGTCTAATTTACCTTTATCATGCGAATTAAGACTTAGCGTTGACTAAACAAAATAGTTTAGTTTGGTTTTAGTTAAGAGTTTAGCTCTGCTTAGGGCTAGAGTCTAAAGTTTTACTGAGTTTTTTCCGCTAGTTTTAAGTTTATTTTAGATTTTAGTGTAAGAGCTTGGAGTTTTGGCTTAGAGTAACTCGCTTTTATGAGTTGTTAGGTAGTTGGTTTAAGTTTTAGTTTAGATTTTTAGGCTTTTAGTTGATACATCGTTTAGTTTCACGTTGAAGTTAAGAGTTTAGGCGTTTGTAGCTCTAGAGATCTTCGCTTAGAGTTTTTGTTAGAGTATCTAGTTTAGTTTAGCCTATAGTTAAACTCCGGAGTTTTGCCTCGAGTTTCTTACCTTAGAGTTTTAGTTTAGTTTAGTTTTATTTAAGAGTTTAGAGTTGTAGCTTAGAGTCTTATCTTAGAGTTATAGATGGAGTCGAAGTTTAGTTTAGTTATAGTTAAGAGTTTATAGTTTTTAGATTATAGTAGTAGTTTATAGTTTTGTTAGAGTTCTAGTGTAGTTTACTTAATTTCTTATATTGGTATAAAATAGCAATAGCTTTGTGTTTGTTTTGGTATTAGTTTAGTTTTTGATAAAATATTAGAGTTTTTTAGCTTAGAGTCCTTGAATTGAGTGTCGTAGTGATGTCTAGTTTAGTCTAGTTTTTTCTTAGAGTTTGGTGTTTTAAATTAGAGTTATAGCTTCGATGTTATGTTAGAGTTCTAGTTTTGTTTAGTTTTAGTTAATAGTTCTTAACTGTAGACTATTGTCTTAGATTGGAGTTTTATTTATATTTCTATTTTAGCTTAGTTTAGTTAACAGTTTAGAGTTTTTAGCTTAGAGTCTTAGCTTAGAGTTTTTTTTTAAGATATAGCTTATTTTATTTTTAGTTTAGATTTTATATTTTTAGCTTAAAGTCTTTACTTATAGTTTTTGATATAGTTTTAATTTAGTTTAGTTTTAGTTGAGAGTTTTGAGTTATAACTTATTTTCCTAGATTAGAGTTGTAGTTAGGGTTGAAGTTTCGTTTAGTTTAGTTATAGTTAAGAGTTTATAGTTTTATATTAGAGTCTTAGCTTAGAGTTTTAGTTAGAGTTATTGTTTATTTTAGTTTTACCTAAGAGTTATAGCTTAGAGGTTTAGCCTATAATCTTAGCTTAGAGATTTAGTTAGAGTTGAAATTTAGTCCAAACTAGCATAACCACAAAATTCCACAATATTACATAGAAATACAAAAACCCTAGGTTAGATTAGGTTAGGTTAGGTTAGAGATTTGGTTTCTCCACGGTTAAGTTAGGTTAGATTAGGTTAGCTTATCATGACCGCTCATGATAAGCTAACCTAATCTAACCTAACTTAAACGTTTCGTTTCTCCACGTTTAAGTTAGGTTAGATTAGGTTAGCTTATCATGAGCGCTCATGATAAGCTAACCTAATCTATCCTAACTTAAACGTGGAGAAACCTAACCTCTAACCTAACCTAACCTAATCTAACCTATGGTTTTGGTATTTCTATGCAATATTGTGTAATTTTGTGGTTATGCTAGTTTGGACTAAACTTCAACTCTAACTAAATCTCCAGTCTAAGATTCTAGGCTAAACCTCTAAGCTATAACTATTAAGTAAAACTAAAATAAAAAATAACTCTAACTAAAACTCTAAGCTAAGACTCTAAGCTACAACCATAAACTCATAACTATAACTAAACTAAACGAAACTTCAACAATAACCAAAAATATTATAGAAGACACTGATTCATCAATCAAAACACTTAACCCAAACTAAGCTAAACTAAAACTCTAGCAAAAACTTGAAGCTAGGACTATTATATAAAATGCTAAACTCGTAACACAAAAAACAAAAAACTAGAGAGTCAACAAAAACTCTAAGCTAAGAATCTAATCTAAAGACTCTAAATTCTTAACTAAACTAAACTAAACTAGAACTCCAACTAAAACTCTAAGATAAGACTCTAAGCTAAAATTCTAAACTCTTAACTAAAACTAAACTAAACTAGAACTCTAACTAAAACTCTAATCTATAACTCTAAGGTAAAACACCAAACTCTTAACTAAAACTAAACTGAACTAGAACTCTAACAAAAACTCTAAGCTAGGACTCTAAGCTAAAAACTCTAAACTATTAACTAAAACTAAACTAAACTAAAACTTCAACAAAAACTCTAAGCTATGATTCTCTGATAAAACTATAAACTCTTAAGTAAACTAAACTAGAACTATAAAAAAGACTCTAAACTACGACTCTAAGATAAAAAAACTAAACTTTTAAATATAAATAAACTAAACTTCAACTCCAACTATAACTCTAAGCTAAGACTCTAAGCTAAAACTCTAAACTCTTAACTAAAACTAAACTAAACTAAAACTCTAAGCTAAGTCTGAAAGGTAAAAATCAATAAGCTTAAATTTATATAAACTAAAATATAAATCTAACAAAAACTATTGTATAATACTAGAAGCTAGAAATATAAAATATTGAAAAAACCTAAAATAAACTAGAAATTCAACAAAAACTCTAAGCAAGGGACTCTAAGCCAAAAACTCTAAACTCTTAACTAAAACTAAAATAAACTAGAACTCTAACAAAAACTCTCTGATAAGACTATAATATAAATTTCTAAACTCTTAAATAAAACTAAACTAAACGAGAACTCTAACTTAAACTCTAATGTAAAAAATAAAACTCTTAACTAAAATTAAACTAAACTAGAACTCTAACATAGACTCTTAGCTAAGACTCTATGCTAAAAATCTATACTATTAAATAAAACTAAACTAAACCAGAACTCCAACTAAGACTTAATACTTAGGATCTAATGTAAAACAATAAACTCTTAACTAGAAGTAAAGTAAACTAGAACTCTAAATGAGACTCAAAGGTGAAACATCAAATTCTTAACTAAAGTTAAACTAAACTAGAACTCTAACAAAAACTCTAAGCTCAGACTCTAAGGTAAAACTCTAAACTCTTAAGTAAAACTAAGCTAAACGAGAACTCTAACAAAAACTGTAAGACTCAGCTAAAACTCGAAACTCTTAACTAAATCTTAACCAAGCTATAACTTTAAGTAAAACTCTAAGCTATGACTCTAAGCTAAAAATATAAATTCTTAACTGTAACTAAACTAAACTTTAACTCTAACTAAAACTCTAAGCTAAGACTCTATAGTAAAACTCTAAACTCTTAACTAAAACTAAATTAAACTAGAACTCTAAATAAAACCAATCTAAGACTCTAAGATAAAAAATCTAAACTCTTAACTAAAACTAAACTAAACTAGAACTCTAAGTAAAACTCTAATTCTAAGATAATAATCTAAACTATTAACTAAAACTAAACTAAACTAGAACTTCAAAAAAAACTCTAAGCTGTGACTCTAAGCTAAAAAAAACTCTAAACTTTTAACTATAACTAAACTAAACTTCAACTCTAACTATAACTCTAAGCTAAGACTCTAAGCCAAAATTCTAAACTCTTAACTAAAACTAAACTAAACTAAAACTCTAAGCTAAGTCTCGAAGGTAAAACTCCAGACGCTTAACTATATCTAAACTAAACTAGAACTCTAACATAAACTCTAAGCTATGACTCTAAGCTAAAACTCTAAACTATTAACTAAACCCAAACTAAACTAGAGCTTCAACAGAAACTCTAAGCCAAAAACTCTAAACTCTTAACTAAAACTAAAATAAACTAGAACTCTAACAAAAACTCTAAGCTAAGACTCTAAGCTAAAATTCTAAACTCTTAACTAAAACTAAACTAAACGAGAACTCTAACTAAAACTCAAAGGTAAAACTCTAATGTAAAACACCACTATATTCTCTACAAGTTAAATACAAGAGGACTCTAACTATAATTATAAAATAAAAACTCACTCTCATATAAATAAGTGAACTCAAATATAACTCTAACAAAAACTTTAAGCCTAGACTCAAAGCTTAAATCCTAAACTCTTAACTAAAAATAAGATAAACCAGAAATCTAACTAAAACTCTATGCTTAGACTCTAAGGTAAAACTCTAAACTCTTAAGTAAAACTAAGCTAAACTATAACTCTTACAAAAACTGTAAGCTAAGACTCAGCTAAAACCCGAAACTTCTAACTAAATCTTCACAGATCTGTAAATTTAATCAGAACTCGAATATATTCTTCGAAGCTAAGTCTCTTAAGTCTTTGCAGCAAATAGACTGAAATACAACTCTAATTAATACTCTTGTCTATGGCTGTACGTTAAAACTAAAAAATATTAACTGCGTCTAAAACAGAATATAGCTATTAACAAAACTAAGTTAAGACTCTAAGCTAAAAAGTCTAAACTCTTAACTAAAACTAAACTAAACTATAACTCTAATTAAAACTCTAAGTATAAGCTAAAACTATAGACTAAAACTAAACTAAACTAGAACTTCAACAAAAACTCTAAACTAATACTCTAAGCTAAAAAAACTTAACTCTTAACTAAAACTAAATTTAAACTAGAACTCTAACAATAACTCTAAGCTGAGACTCTGAGCTAAAATTCCATACTCTTAAGTAAAACTAAACTTAACTAAAACTCTAAGCTAAGTCCCTAAGGTAAAACTCCAAACTCTTAACTATAACTAAACTTAACTAGGACTCTAACAAAAACTCTAAGCTAAGACTCTAAGCTAAAACTCTAAACTCTTAACTAAAACTAAACTAGAACTATAATTAAAACTCAAAGTATAAGATAAAACTCTAAACTAAACTAGAACTGCAACAAAAAAACTCTAAACTAAGACTCTAAGCTAAAAGCTATAAAATCTTAAATCAAACTAAAATAGAAATCTAAAAAAACCATAATATAATACTCTATGGTAAAAATCTAAAATGTTAAATAATATTAAAATAAAATAAAAATCTAGTATAATAATCTAAGCTAAAAACTATAAACTCTTAAATATAACTAAACTAAACTAGAACTGCAAAAAAAACTCTAAGCTAGGACTCTATTCTAAAAAAATCTAAACTATTAAATAAAACTATACTAAATTATAACTCTAAGCTAAGACTCTAAGCTAAAACTTTAAACTCTTAACTATTACTAAACTAAACTTCAACTTTAACAAAAACTCTAAGCTAAGACTCTAAGCTAAAACTCTAAACTAGAACTCAAAACTAAACTAAACTTTAAATCTAACAAAAACTCTAAGATAAGACTCAGAGACAAAATTCTAAACTCTTAACTAAAACTAAACTAAACCAGAACTCTAACTGAAACTCAAAGGTAAAACATCAAATTCTTAAATAAAATTCATCTAAACTAGAACTCTAACAAAAAACTCTAAGCTAAGACTCTAAGCTAAAACTCGAAACACTTAACTAAAACTTAGCCAAACTAAAACTTTAAGTAAAACTCTAAGCTATGACTCTAATGTAAAACTCTAAATTCTTAACTGTAACTAAACTAAACTTCAACTCTAACTAAAACTCTAAGCTAAGACTCTAAGGTAAAACTCTAAACTCTTAACTAAAATTAAACTAAACTAGAACTGTAACAAAAACTCTAAGATAAGACTCTAATTTAAAAATCTAAACTCTTAAATAAAAATTAAAAAAAATAAAAATATAATTAAAATTATAATAAATGAAAATAATATAAAAATATAAATAATTAAATTTAAATAATCTAAACTAAACTATAACTCTTAATAAAACTCTAAGCTAAGAATCTAAGATAAAAACTCTAAACTCTTAACTAAAACTAAACTAAACTAGAACTTTAACAAAAACTCTAAGCTAAGACTCTAAGCTAAAAAAACCTCTAAACTTTTAACTAAAACTAAACCAAACTAAGACTCTAAGCTAAAAACTCTAAACTCTTAACTAAAAGTAAACTAAACTAGAACTCTAACTGAAACTCAAAGGTAAAACATCAAATTCATAACTAAAATTAAACTAAACTTCAACTCTAACAAAAACTCTAAGCTAAGACTCTAAGCTAAAACTCGAAACTCTTAACTAAAACTTAACCAAACTACAACTTTAAGTAAAATTATAAGCTATGACTCTAAGATAAAACTCTAAATTCTTAACTGTAACTAAAATAAACTAAACGATAACTCTTAATAAAACTCTAAGCTACGACTCTAAGCTAAAAACTCTAAACTCTTAACTAAAACTAAACTAAACTAGAACTCTAACAAAAACACTAAGCTAAGACTCAAAGCTAAAAAAAACTCTAAACTTTTAACAAAAACTAAAACAAACTAAAACTTTAAGCTAATACTCTAATCTAAAAACTCTAAACTCTTAACTAAAACTAAACTAAACTAGAACTAAACCAAACTAAAACTTTAAGCTAAGACTCTAAGCTAAAAACTCTAAACTCTTTACTAAAACTAAACTAAACTAGAACTCTAACAAAAACTCTAAGCTAAGAGTCTAAGCTAAAAAAACCCTCTAAACTTTTAACTAAAACTAAACCAAACTAAAACTCTAAGCTAAGTCTCTAAGGTAAAACTTCAAACTCTTACCTATAACTAAGTTGTGGGTGAAAAGGATGGGTACTTCAATTTGTAAAATGGTTTTAGGACGGTCACTAAGAAAAGAACTTGTTCTAAAATGCCTTTTGAAAAGTATTGCTTGGTGTTGGGGATTCAAAAGGCTGTAAAGTAAAGTTGTGGGTGAAAAGGATGGGAGCTTCAACTTGTAAAATGGGTATAGGATGCACATTATGAAAAGAATTTGTTCTGAAATGCCCTTTGAAAAGTATTGCTGGGTGTTGTAGCATTCAAAAAGCTGTAAAGTAAAGTTGTGGGTGAAAAGGATGGGTACTTCAATTTGTAAAAAGGGCTTAGGACGGTAACTAATAAAAGAACTTGTTCTGAAATGCCTTTTGAAAAGTATTGCTTGGTGTTGGGCATTCAAAAAGCTGTAAAATAAAGTTGTGGGTGAAAAGGATGGGAACTTAAACTTGTAAAATGGGTTTAGGAGGGACATTATGAAAAGAACTGGTTCTGAAATGTCATTTGAAAAGTATTTCCTGGTGTTGGAGCATTCAAAAGCTGTAAAGTAAAGTTGTGGGTGAGAAGGATGGGTACTTCAAGTTGGAAAATAGGTTTAGAAGGGACATTAAGAAAATAACTTGTTCTGAAATGCCTTTTGAAAAGTATTGCTTGGAGTTGGGGCATTCAAAAAGCTGTAATGTAAAGTTGTGGGTGAAAAGGATGGGTACTTCAATTTGTAAAATGGGCTTAGGAGGGACATTAAGAAAAGGAACTTGTTCTGAAATGCCATTTGAAAAGTATTGCTTGGTGTTGTGGTATGCAAAAAGTCGGAAAGTAAAGACGTGTGGATAAAAGATAAGTACTTCAAGTTGGAAAATAGGTTTAGAAGGGACATTAAGAAATTAACTTGTTCTGAAATGCCCTTTGAAAAGTATTGCTAGGTGTTGGGGCATTCAAAAAGCTGTAAAGTAAAGTTGTGTGTGAAAAGTATGGGTACATAAACTTGTAAAACGGGTTTAGAAGGGATATTAAGAAAGGAACTGGTTCTGAAATGCCTTTTGAAAAGTATTGCTTGGTGTTGGGGTATTCAAGAGCTGTAAATTAAAGTCGTGTGTGAAAAGGATGGGTACTTCAACTTGTAAAATAGGTATAGAAGGGATATTAAGAAAGGAACTGGTTCTGAAATGCCTTTTGAAAAGTATTGCTAGGTGTTGGGGTATTCAAAATCTGTAAAGTAAAGTTGTGGGTTGAAATGGATGGGTACTTCAATTTGTAACTTGGGTTTAGGATGGACATTAAGAAAATAACTTGTTCTGAAATGGCTTTGAAAAGTATTGCTTGGTGTTGGAGCATTCAAAAATCAGTATAGTAAAGTTGTGGGTGAAAAGGATGGGTACTTCAACTTGTAAAATGGGTTTAGGATGGACATTAACAAAATAACTTGTTCTGAAAAGATATAATAAAGCCATAAAAACTTTTAAAAATTGGGGGCGCAGGGGCGTTGGGGGTGGTGGGGGGCCTGTGGGGGTCTGGGGGGGCCCTGTAGGGCAACTTGTAAAATGGGTTTAGGATGGACATTAAGAAAATAACTTGTTCTGAAAAGATATAATAAAGCCATAAAAAGTTTAAAAAATGGGGTGCTGGGGGTCCTTTGGGGGTCTGGGGGGGGCCCTTTAGGGCTGGCTGGTCCTTTGGGAGCCTGGGGGATCTTTGAGGGCTGGGGGAGGGCCTTTGGGGGCCCGGGAAGGGCCTTTGGGAGTCTGGGGGCCCTTTGAGAGCCTGGGGGACCTTTGAGGACCGGGGGAGGGCCTTTGGGGGCCCGGTGAGGGCGTTTGGGGATCCGGGGGCCCTTTGGGAGCTTGGGGGACCTTTGAGTACCAGGGGCGTCCTTCGGGGTTGGGGTAGGGGGATTGGAACAATTTGGGGTTGGGGTAGGGGGATCGGAACCCTTTGGGGTTGGGGTAGGGGACCTCACGACACTGTTAAAATACAACTTGTGTATTATAATGACCACAGAATTTCACTCTTAAATTCTCTTCTAAAATCATCTTTTAAAATGTCTCTAACTGTTTCGCCGAAATAATTCCATAAAATGGTTAAAACGGTTTCGCCCAAATCATCCCTAAACGTAATTTCAGCGTGTTCCTTTTGTTTTGGCATCTCTGCGCTGACACATTTCAAATTACTAAGAAACCTGATTCCCGCGCTAAAACAATTCATCGCTAAGATCTAAACATTCGCTCGGAGACAGTTCTCTTTAGAAACAACAAATTAATTCCCCTCTCGTGAATCAATTCTCTTTAGAAACAACAAATTAATTCCCCTTTCATGTCAATCAATCAATCATGACATCATCTGTCATGTGTGATCTAAACTTTGCCCCGGAAACATTCTCTTTGGAAATACATCAATGACATTAATTAACTTGACGTCATCTGTCAGACATAAATTAACCTTGCCCGGAAATAATTTGATTAATGACTCAATAATCCATGAAAGTGAGAAAGTTCCTGTTTTTCCATTCTCACTGACAAAAGCCATAAAAACAGACATAAATGTGAGAAAGTTCCTGTTTTTTCATTCTCACTGACAAAAACCATAAAAACATCCATAAATGTGACAAAATTCCTGTTTTTTCATTCTCACTGACAAAAACCATAAAAACATACATAAATGTGAGAAAGTTCCTGTTTTTTCAAGTGAGAAAAATACTGTTTTTCCATTCTCAGTGGAAAAACCTTTATAATTATTGAAGAAAATCAAAAATGCAAATAGCTTTGCTAGATCTAGAGCACAGTTTATATAATTATCCAGTATGATCTTTCCCTATCTCACCCATTATAAAAACCCCGGACCAAGGTGCGAGTGCTCCAGAGAACGTTTTTGCAGATAGAAACATAGGCGGCATCAGATCTTTTCACGGGTAGACAAGTCAGACTGTGATCTAATCGGAAACAAGTGGAAACCCACTTAACGAATAATGCACTTTGTTGGAAACAAAGTTCCACAGACCCAGAAATTAAACGATATATACAGCATGTAATGAAAATACGATAATAAATTATGAAATGGAAAGGTACAAAGTAGGGTTTACCCAGGAAAAGCTTCGAAAAAACACTTAATTTCAAATTAGTACAGTTCCTACAATAATTCTACCTTTTTTAATTTTAAAATTTGTTTTTCAGTTAGGAAAACAAATTTGACAGTATTTTAGACATAAGCAAACAAATTACTTGTTCGAGGCATAAATTATAATCTTATTTTATTTAGTATGGACTGAAGTTCGTTCTTTATTGTAAATGATTTTCAAGCCAATATATTTCCCTTGCTGTTCAAGCCAAGGGATAGAAAGTTTCCTATATAGGGGTTTCGGACAAGGCGGTTCTATTGGTGTACTTTTGTTTTGATCTGACTCTTTTTTTCGGAGCTATGGGTTTTTATATTTCTTAACATTGGACGTGATCGTCCCTTACTTGATTGCTAGTTACCGCTGCAACCCGGATAATTTAGGAAAAACTACATTTTTCTATTGCTTTGTAGAAGCAAATGTTATTAACTTCTACTTGCCTCTTGGAAGAGACCGTTTTTTGGCTCGACTCCTAAAATGCTTATCCCTGTAATGTTGTGCTTTATTTGTGTAGATTTATTTTTATTTTAGTTCTTAGTTCAGGATTGCTAAAGCTATTATATAAACTGCAAAAATATTTATGGTGTCGGAGCAATAATTTTAATTCTTCAATAAAAACTAGAAAAATACCTGAAAATTTAAGAATTAGTTTCACTTATTATGTCAATCAGAGAAGTAATAAGTGAATGCAATATTTATACACGTTTATCCGTCGACAAGATAATTTTAATTTATTTTAGTTCTCAGTTCAGGATTGCTAAAGGTATTGAGTAAACTGCAAAAATATTTGTGTTGTATAAGCAATAATTTAAATTTTTTAATTCGAACTAGAAAAATACTAGAAAATTTCAAAATTAGTTTGATTTTCGTTTCGATTCAATGAACTCGTTACGTCATTTTAATTGAGCTTTTAAGAGAAACTTATCTAAATTTCTATTTAGAAATATGGTGTACAAAATTGTTATGATTAGGCATGGCGAAAGTATATGGAACAAAGAAAACAAATTTTGTGGCTGGTTTGATGCTCCCTTAACTGTAAAGGGCATTCAGGAGGCCCATGCTGCTGGCCGGATATTGAAAGAAAAAGGGTACCAATTTGATGCTGCTCATACATCAGTTTTGACTAGAGCCCAACATACACTGAAAATCATTCTTGAAGAAATTGAGCAGCCTAGCCTTCCTGTTCAGATGACTTGGCGACTAAATGAACGACACTATGGGGGCTTGACTGGTCTTAATAAAGCAGAAACTGCTGAAATATATGGGGAGAAGCAGGTCCATATATGGAGACGTGTTTTCGACAGCCCCCCACCACCACTTGAAGAGTCGAGTGAATTCTACAAGATTATAAATGAGGATCCATGGTACAAAGGTAGACCTAGCAAAGAAGAACTTCCAAAGTTTGAGTCCTTGAAACTGACCATGGAAAGGACACTACCATTTTGGAACAAAGTTATTGTTCCTCAAATGAAGAAAGGAAAGCAAATCCTTATTGCTGCCCACGGAAATAGCTTAAGAGGTATTGTAAAACATTTGGATCAAATGTCTGATGAAGCTATTATGGGAATAAACTTGCCAACTGGAATACCTTTCGTTTATGAACTGGATGAAAATTTGAAACCGATTAAATCTATGCAATTTCTTGGTAATGAAGAAAATGAAGAAACCGTGTATAAAGCTATGGAAGCTTACTATTGGTCCTTATTACTGTAAAAGGTGTATTAACGAACATTAATCTCATGACTTATGTATTTTTTATATTATAAATCTCTGATATTACAGTGAAATTTATCCCTGCCTGTCACGCGGAGGACTGGGGTTCGATTGTCCGCCGGAGATAATTTTTAATATATTGAATTTAAAGCATTCTCTCTTAAATTTAAAGTTTAAAAAAGTAACTCAGTTTAGCTACCTCCTTGCTAAATATAGTAGCTTTAATATAAATTTATATAGGTAAGAGGTCTTTCTTTATTATATTATTTTAAAATTAAAATAGATTTGGAAAAATAGATTAAAAAAACGACTTCAAAACTGTACTTAATTTTGTTTTATCAGTTTCCTCTCTACAATTAATCTGTTCAACTAGAAATGACGTCAAAACAACCAAAGGGTGGTTAATAATATAGGTTTTACTTACTTAAATTTTTGCTGCAAAGCTTTAGTTTGTCCTTTAATATAAAAATGACAGAAAGTTTCCTATACAGGGGTTTCGGACAAGGCGGTTCTAATGGTGTACTTTTTGTTTTGTGATCTGACTTTTTTTAAGAGTTGTTGGTTTTTATATTTCTTGACATTGGAAGTGATCGTCTCTTACTAGGTTGCTAGCTACCACTGCAACCCGGATATGTATAATCTTAAATCTTTGTATAATCTTAGACGGCCTTATATACGCTACTAATGAAAAAGGTCAAGACAGGAAAATAAGGAGCTAGTGCCCTTAGAGAACGCAAATAGGTCTGACATCCCTCATTTGGGCTACAGTACAACGAATGTCCATGCTTTCTTGTGTCCCAGTAATTGATTTCACAATCATCCAAGCCACTAAGGTAGAAATCAACCACTTTGTCAGTTGAAAATTTTAATGCTATATTATTTTCAAGGATTTCAAAAAGAATTTGACATAATTCAATATCCGTCGGGTAGAGCTTGCAGATATCAGGATGATATTGCCAAGTAACCTGCTGCCCAATTTTTGTTTTTGAATGTTTACTCAGATTGTTATAGGTGACTTCAGCCATCATAATTTCCTTGTGAGATCTAGTTTCAGAGCATTTTTCAATAGTTGTCTTGTACTTTTCAGGACAGCTTGGTCTAATACACAGAGCATTTTTTTGCCAAATATTCATTAGAACTAAAAGAACTGTTTAAACACAGTTCGAAATACTTTTTTCTTGAGGAGGAATCTTACAAACACATATACTAATAACCCTAACAGGTTCGTTTCCACCATAATTGAAAAACATTGCTTTTCCTTCGCTGTTCATAGGTATGCTTGTATATATATATTTTTATTACTGCTACATACACTGTAATTGCTCCTTCCAAAATTAATATACGAATTTTCTAAGAAGTACTCCTCCGTATATTTACTGTGTTGTCTAGAATTTTCAATTGCATCTACAAACTGATCCAAAGTTGCCAGTCCATAGCTTGGAAGATTTTCATTAAACTGACAACATTTCTTTTTGATATTACTATGAAGTTTTGCCAGAGCATTTCTATCCAACTTTTCAACAGCATCCGCTCTTTCAAAGAGAATTTTAATCTGTAATTTTGAATACTTTTCACTTCTGAATGTAATTTTTCACTTTGTCCTTATGCGTTATTTGGTAAAGCCTCGTAGAGGTTTCAATTTTTTCATTATAGCTTTTGTCACCCCAGTATCTACCCATTATTCTGGTAGCAACTTTTTTCTTATGTTTGTTTCGTAATCTTTATCATTATCATACCGTTCCTTGTTCTTTTGTTTGGCTGTCTCAATTTTTGCATGTCTATAAACTTCATCATTATAATAACGCTGTTATTAACAATTTTTACTGAATATTAACAATTTTATTAACAATTACTGTCACTAACAATTTTTGCATGTCTATAATCTTCATCATTAAGATAACACTCCTTGCTAGTTTGTTTGGCTCTCTCCATTATTGCTTCTCGATACGCCTGGTCTGTTGAATACCTTTGCTTTTTTCTTTTCAAGATGCTATCTCTGTTTTTTGTGCAGTACTATTTTTTTAAATTACGTATAACTTGCTTAGAAGGCTTCTTATTGCTAAACAAGAAATAATATTCTTATCTAGTTAAAACTTCTTAAGACTCGTATCAAGTACCCATAACCTAACAAAAATAAAAATAAAACTAATTTTTTAATTTTCAGGTATTTTGTTAGTTTGAATGAAAAGATTAAAATTATTGCTCAGATATCTTATATTTTTGCAGTTTACATAATAACTTCAGTGATTCTAAACTGAAAAATAAAATATATAAAAAAATTAAATTTTTTGGTCTGGAAATACATATTAAATCCCACGTCGGGTAGTTAGAACCAAACCAAAAATTAAACTAATTTTAAAATTTTAAGGTATTTTTCTAGCTTGAATTGAAAGATTCAAACTATTTCTCGGATACCATGGATATTTTTTGCAGTTTACACAAGCTGCAAAGAACGCATAAGTACAAAATTAAAAGTTATATTCAGAAGTCCAAAAAGATGGCAACAATGCAGGCTGATCTTTGTAAATTGAGAAACATTTTACGAATGTTTTACCGGGATTACGAAAAACATTCAAAATTGCAGATTAAAATTCTCTCTGAAAGAGCGGATCTATTCATGTCATAGCTCTAATAAAACTATGACGACATTCATTATTTATCTAGTAGGGTTTCAGACAAGGTGGTTCTAATGATGTACTTTTGTTTTGATCTGACTATATTTTTTTTATATTTCTTAGCATTGGACTGATCGTTTCTTACTAGGTTGCTAGGTACTGCTGCAACCCGGATTCACATATATAGTTATGAGAGGCAGCGTGGCCGAGTGGTCCAAGGCGCTGGTGTTAGCCACCAGTCTCTTCGGAGGCGTGGGTTCAAATCTTACCGCTGGTATACGATTATGATTTATGTACAAAAATCAAATATCTTTAACAAGACTGCAGTATGAAAATACATCAAAAATGCAGTATTTAGTGGAAAAATCTATTCCCTTTAAGAAACATTTAATTTTAGCTACAAAAGATATTTAACCCAATTAATTTCCTTTAAAATAAGCCATTAAACAACTCCCTACGATGATCCAGTGCCAAGGTATCTGTGGAAAATAAAATGAAAGAAAAAAGAAAAAAATATGCCGATTAGGCAGAAAGTTGTAGTAGCCGCCACTTTTCTTGATTTTCAAGCCAATATATTTCCCTTGCTGTTCAAGCCAAATGACAGAAAGTTTTCTTTACAGGAGTTTCGGACAAGGTAGTTATAATGGTGTACTTTTTGTTTCGATATGACTTTTTTTTAGGAGTTATGGATTTTTATATTTCTTAACATTGGACGTGATCGTCTCTTACTAGGTTGCTAGCTACCGTTGCAACCCGGATACGATTATGACGTCATTGATCAATTTTTAACATGAAATATGAAGTTTTTCATAAAAAATTGATTCTATTATAAAAATAATTGGTTTTAATTACAAAAGGTTCTTAATCTCATTAGTTTCTTTTAAAATTGAACAGCCATTGAACAACTCTCTACGATATTCAGGTCCCAAGCTATCTGTGGAAGAAAAAAAGAAAAAAAAATGCCGTTTAAGCAGAATACTGTAGTGGCTGCCACTTTTCTTGATTTTCAAGCCAATATATTTCCCTTGCTGTTCAATCCAAGGGACAGAAATTTTCCTATATAGAGGTTTCGGACAAGGCGGTTCTAATGGTGTAGTTTTTGTTTTGATATGAGTTTTTTTAGGAGTTAAGGGTTTTTATAAATCTTAACATTTGACGTGATCGTCTCTTACTAGGTCGCTAGCTACCGCTGCAACCCAGATAGTATAACACAAATTAATCTTAATTATTTTCCTTAAGAATCCGGGTTGCATCTGACAGTTTAAACGTGGCCACGGAATTCCTGTGTTGTTTTAAAGTCACTTTTCTGTGAATAGGTAGTGCGGCAACGGAGTGCACCTGGCACTTGACGATAAATCACGCCAGTCCAGCTTTTGTCAAGAAACAAAATCATTCAGTGATAATTTACTGCACCCCCTAATATTGTGCGCTCCTGGCCTAGTGGGCCCAATGGTAAATCCTGGCCTGATTACAGATAATATACATGTCTAATATCAGTAGTTTTGCCAAAACCTGCTACGATAAGAGGCCTTTGTGCAACAAGTATGATCTAAAAAGGAATAAAATACAATTTCTCTTCTTATGGTCCATGAATTGAGGCACAAGAGTCTATCTACTCAAAAATTTTTACTTTAGTTCGTCGAACGAAGTTACACGTTATTTGTTTCGGCGTAATCCTTTTCCTTCAACTAAGCAGTCTTTCAAATTCAGTAGGGACCTGAGCCCCTCCCGAACTCTAAAGTAGATAACTTCTCATATTTTCCACATAATTTCAAATCCCCCCGCCTCAGAAACCAATTCTAGCATACGTACCGAGAATAAAGATGGTTGATATTCTATGTAGTTAACTGATATTCCTTTTTTAACTGCTCTCAGTTCATAATCCATGGCTTCCCAATTAAGCTCTCCTAGGCAGAGGCCAGATTTACATTAAGTATTGTCACTTTTCAGCTTATTTGCCTGTTTCTTTGTCATTCTACTGGATTTCTTTTAGTTGGGATTTCATGATTTCAGTATATTCTGTTTTCTGACCGTGCAGTTGATACTCTCTTCTGAGCTAAACACTGCAATACCAAAATTCTTATTAATTAAATTTTCAGTCACCTCCAATTTAACTGCATTCCAGCTCC
>NC_142807.1:39923302-40013158 GCF_049724085.1 Artemia sp. Qi Xiang Cuo
AATTAATACATTAAAAAAAACGGGGAGGGGGTTGAGGGTTTTTGAATGCATTATATATATATATATATATATATTTAGCTCTTTAAGCTTGCAAGCTACCTACTGAGAAAAACTGAAAATAGTTTTATTTTCCTTTATTATCAAAAAAAAATGCTCATTGTTTCAAATTTAGATTTTTTAGAATACGAACAGATTTCTTTTTCTTATTCCAGATTATCCGGTCACTGACACTTCCTTCAGCGAGCTTCCTCTTTGTATACTCAAGCGTAAAATTGTTAATAATCATGCAGTTATAAGCATTTTTGTGAAATTCAAAGTCAATTTAGTCGGAAATTATTAAACTCTTTGGTATAACAGCCTTTTTTCTCTTTAAACTATCAGATTTCAATCAAATGTAGACATAAATAGAAATTTAGGAAGTGGAAAAGTTAATTAGCATGGCTCAGTCAATCCCCCCGTAACCAGCATAGATTCTAAATTGTTTTTTTTTTATTCTTCTTCTAAAGACGAAAAGCATCATTAGCCTACTATGATCTAAAATATCACTGAAATACATTTTCCAGCAGTACATGATAACGAGCTATAAGTAAGGAAAAACCGAAACTCAAAAAAAAGGAAGCTTTTGTAACAATTAATACATTAAAAAAAAAATCAACATTTTATTCTAGCCCCAAATTACAGATCGATTATTTTTAATATAATAATGAGAATATTTTTACTCGCCAGAAATTTCTTATAATTATGAATTTTTTCTATGTAAATACTTTTTACAAAAAATGCCTGCAATGCTATCTCGAACATACACTATTCAAAACTGAGTGAGAATCAAATATGAAACCTCAATATATACAAAAAATAATTGGCGAGTAAAAAGGGGCATCGGTTTTTTGGTTTACCACTAAAAAAAAGACACTGAACTTTGAAATTGCGTAAATCCTCTTGACAAAGAGTGTAATGACCGAGTATAATGACCTGTTTACCTACCAGAAAAACCTGTTTGGTACGGGGGCCTTGTAGAATTCAATAGATGGTATATACTCAAAACTGAATTTGCACTTTTCTGAAAACAATACAAATGAATGTGCGTGCATTGTCAGTTTAATATTCATATACTGATATTTAGTAATCAAAATGTTAATATTATTTGATTTATTAAAGAGTAAAAACATTCATATTTTTTTCAGTACAGTGCAAATTATGTTCTGGCCTTGGGAAGGCATAGGGGGTTTGAGCCCAACTTATGTTAATTTCAGCTCGTTTTGAGTTTGACTCGGTTGTTTATTGTAATTTCTGTTCGTTTTGGGTTTCATTTATTTATCAATGCTGATTTGTGGTAGTTTTACGCTTGGTAGATTATTTGATTTTGTTTTTGCTCATTTTTGGTTTAATGGAGTTCTTTACTTTTCTTTGAAAAACTTATTTGCGGAAAAAGTTTTTTTTAATTAATACTAAACAATAGAGGTATTGACCCCAAGTTCATATCACAGGTAGCGCAATCGCACTGCTTAAGTAAAGAACGATGTTGGCACAATGTATTACTTATTATTATTATTCAACTTAGTTGCAAATATTTTTCTTCAAATTAGTTGAAAGTATTTACAGTTAAAGAAGGGGGCAGTATCCAAATTTTGTTTGTAGTGGAACTATATTTGTCTTGACCAATCTTAGAAAGAACTAATAAATTAAACTGAATGTTTTATTTATAATGATATTAATTGCTGAAAGCTCATCAGTTCAAAATTTTACTGTAATTTTAATATTTATCATCAATATTAAGTACAAAAGAAAATATTTTTAATATAATTCGTTTTCAGTAAAGCGCCAATGACGCAGTAGGTTTTAGGCTTCTGCAGTGAGGCGATACCCAAACTCTTGTTTGTAGTTATTTTTATTCGATTCAAATTTGATTTGCATATTCAATTTAAGTTTCACTTGTTTTAAGATTTATTTATTCATTTACATTAATATATATTGTATGTTTGTTCGCATTGATTGTTTTTTTTAGTTTCTGTTCGCTTTAAGTTTCATTTATACTTTAATAGAAAAACTATTTTTTTCGTTTTAAGCTTTATTTTCACATTCAATATAAGCATTACTCGCTTTAAGATCTATTTGTTCATTTATATTATTACTTGTTGTGTGTTTTCAACTATGATTGTTTATTTAATTTCTGTTCGTTTTGGGTTTCATTTATTCTTTAATGGTAATTTCTGGTCGTTTTGAGTTTGAATTTTAACAGGTATTTGTATCTCCTGAGCTTAAGTTTAAAATGGCCTTTACTTTTCTTTTAAAAACTTATTTTTCGGACAGTTTTTTTAATTAATTATAGTAAAGATCGATGTGGGTATAATGTATTATTTTTTTATTTTGGTTTAGACCAGGGCACTTCGTATCGAAGGAGTTGTCGTAGGAACTTCGAAAAGGGCTCATTCGATTGAAAATATTGAATATAGAATGTTTATAATAAGTAGGATTTACAAAATTACTTACATGGATTCACGATTTCCGTTTCTTGGCCCTTCAGCCAGGATGTGCAATGGGGGGGGGGGGGAGGGTTGAAGACCAGCCATCCTGTGCTTTTGTACACGCTTCCTGTTTACCTTCCCTAGATTTTTCCAGGTACCAATTCAGAGCTGAATTGACTCTGGTTGCGCTTGTCAAGTTGCACTGCTGGCCCCCGTTCCTTACGATATAACCAGCGACACCTGGATTCAAACCCCTGTCCTCACGGCCGAAGGACGTCAAGTCGAGCCATCAAGGCTGACTATTCTGCTTTTTTGAAATTATGTTGCTTTCTTGATTTTATCAATGAAATTGTAATAAAGGGTTATTTTAAATAAAAATACAAAAAAGGCATTTTTTTCGGGGTGGAAGGGAGGGGGGGGGTGTTGAAAAGAAACGAAGAAAATAAACCGACAATTTATTTTGGTGTATATTTGGGGGAAGTGTACAAAAAAGAAAACACGTTTATTGGGATTTTCCTCATAATTGCCTTGTGTTTTTTTTTGTAATATTCTTTTTCTGTAGGAGGAGAAGGGGCTGGGCCATTCCAAAAAAGATTCATATGTCCATGAATCTACTTTTTTTTTACAACATTGACACGTTAGTTATAAAAAGTAAATAGAAACTCATTGAATTCATAATTTTGGACAGATATAGTGACTTTTCTTAGTTTGAATGGTACTTAGACTACGAGCCCTATTGTGACTATTATATTCCTTAGTCATTCTTGTCATATACCTTAACGCTGAAAAACTAAATACGAGATTTCTCGCCTTAAAACTCAATATCTTCATGACTGCTTCCATATTTTTGTAATTTTTCACATAAAAATAGAGGTAGAGATAACCATCAATAGACCCCACTGTTCCAGGGTTGCGTTTGTATAGTTAAACATGAAATGACAATTTTGAAAATATGGCCTAAATTGTAGGTTTCATCAAATGCTATTCAGAATATTCGAATGTTCAAACTTCTTTTAACTATGTTTCGAAAGCGTTTAATCAAGTGTGGACAAAGTTTTAACCGAGATTCTACAATGACTGAGGGATGGGAACTTCAAAACAACTCAGATAATTGTTGCATAGTTAGCATGTTAAAAAAAAACAGAAAGAAAAGACGCTTGGTTTATAAAAGGCCCTTGGGTCGAACTTGGGGATTGTAGAACACCTATATCATTCCTAACCTAACCTATTGCAACCCAAAATACTTGATAACTTCAATTGATAACTTGATAACTTCAATTGATAACTTGATAACTTCATGTATGTATGTAGGGTTGGGCCAAGGTCTTGCGGGGACTATAAGAAAATGATATATGTAACAAATAAACGTTCAAATGGGGAAAAATTCATTTATTTAGACTGATAAAACAGGTACAAAAGTCTTAGATATTTCAATCACATATGTAGCAATCTTCATCAGTAGAAATACTAAAGTATTAAAATTAAAATAAAATATTTATACAAAACAAAATAATTAACTTCCGGGTCGTTTACTAAATTTTTCTGAGAGATTTAAATAACAGGGTTCATCCGTCGTCTTGAGATGTAAATTTTCTTCTTTAGTCTTGCCTAAATGTAAAATAAAGTTTCAATGAAGGGGGCAAAGTCTTCTCTGTCTTCTAATTGCAAAAGAAATGTTGAATTTATATGTTATATACTTGATTGGTCTGATCTCCCCATATATACGACGCATTGTTGACGTAATACCTTAAATTATGTATCCTTTTTCTACTGATTAACTAAAAAAAAACAAGTTTTTTAACTGAAAGTAAGGAGCGACATTAAAACTTAAAACGAACAGAAATTATTCCGTATATGAAAGGGGCTGTCCCCTCCTCAACGCCTCGCTCTTTACGATAAAGTTTTTTATTGTTTTAAAAAATAAAGTTTTGAGATAGAGTCAAACTTTAGCGTAAAGAGCGAGGCGTTGAGGACGGGACAGCCCCTTTCATATACGGAATAATTTCTGTTCTTTTTAAGTTTGAATGTCGCTCCTTACTTTCAGTTAAAAAAGACTTGTTTTTTTAGTTAATTTCTGAACGTTATTGAATTAATGCAGCTTTGATTTTGGCTCACCGTACATGAATAATTAAAACGAAATTCGCATATTACTTTTCCTTTTTTGGGCTAATTGGCTTTCTCGAAATTTTGTTCTGACGTAACTTACGAATTAACTTACGTAACGAATTTCTATATTCGTATGTTTTTATCACGTATATGAGGGAGTTTGCTCCCTAGTCAATACCTCGCTCTTTACGCTAAATTTCGAATTTTGTTCGAATCACAAACCCCTAAATCACAAAGGCCGGTTAATTAGAATAGATAACTCTTTTGAAAGTACTAAAAAACTTTAGCGTAAAGAGCGAGGTATTGACTAGGGGGCGAACCCTCTCATATACGTAATAATTTTTGTTCGTTTTGAGTTTTAATGTTGCTCCTCACTTTCAGTTGAAAAAAAACTTGTTTTTTTTATTTAATTTCTGATCGTTTTTTAAATAATGTTGGGAAATCTGGCGCCACCTTCATGGAGATGTTCCTTTCCCCAAGTAAATATCCTCCATGGAAAGATCTTCCCCCGTAACCCCTACTCCGACACCCCCCCCACTAGAAAAAAATTCCTCCTGAAAACACCTCTATACTTCCCAATAACCAATACTGTATTTAAACAATGGGCAAAGTGTATAACTTGCAGCCCTTCCCCTGGGATCGGGGGGGATTATGTCATCCTCAAAGACATATTAATTAGATTTTCGACTATGCTGAACAAAATAGCTACCTCTAGATTTTGATCGGGTGACTTCAGGAAAATAATCAGCGTGGGAGGGGGACAAGTGGGCCTCCAATTTTTTCGTTTACTTAAAAAGAGCAGTAGAACTTTCAATATCCGTTCGAATAAACCCTTTAACGATATTCTAGTACTACTGGATGGATACGACCACCCCTGGGGAAAAAAAAACAAATAAACACGCATCCGTGATCTTTCTTCAGGCAAAAAATAGAAAAGTCCACATTTTTGCTGATAGGAGCTTGAAACTTCTATAGTAGGGTTCTCTGATACGCTGAATCTGATGGTGTGATTTTCATTAGATTTCTATAATATAGAACTCTAAAGAACATGCATCCGTGATCTTTTTTCTGGCAAAAAATACAAGATTCCACATTTTTGCAGATAGGAGCTTGAAACCTCTATAGTAGGGTTCTCTGATACGCTGAATCTGATCGTGTTATTTTCATTAAAGTTCTATGACTTTTAGAGGTGGTTTTCCCCTTTTTTCGAAAATAAAGCAAATTTTCTCAGGTGCGTAACTTTTTATGAGTAGGACTAAACTTGATGAAACTTATATATTTGAAATCAGCATATAAATCTGATTCTTCTGATATGTCTATTTGTATCAAAATTCCGTTTTTTAGAGTTTCGGTTACTATTGAGCCGGGTCGCTCCTCACTTACAGTTCGTTAGCACGAACTGTTTGATGACGATCATTGTATTTTGAATTGCAGTTATCAAGTATTTTGCAATAGGTTGCATCAAGACATGTCGAATTGTAGACAGAGAAAAGCCAAGACAGATAGTCCAAGTAATTGAGAGGCAAATGTTTAAATGGCTGGGGCACGGGTAAATGGCAGGAGTATGCATGACGAAGTATGCAGATCGAAATATCTAGACTTTTGTACCTGTTTTCACTGTCTAAAGAAATGGATTTATTCCCATTTGAATGTGTATTTGTTCGTCATAAAAAGGCAGAGTGGTCATGAAAAAAGATACTTAATTCAAGGTATTACGTTAAAAAATGACATTTCCGGGTCCCCATAAAGACTATCATACCCAAATGATAAAGTAAGCTAATAAGGAACTTTTGACTGAAGGCCTTATCTGATGGTCTTAAATAGAATAAAATGTTAATTGCGCGGTCATATTGGATTTTCACATTCTTGGGTTTCTTGCATACATTAGGAGTCTTAAAGTAAGCTATGTGAATCAGGCTAAACTATAATGGAAGAGCTGTAGACTCCTCAAGTTTTGGGGGGCTACTAAGCTGGAGCCTTTACTAGTATAGTAAGCATTGCGTGTTAATATAGATGAGATTGTCTGTGTGTATCTTTGTTTATGGAATTGTCAATATATTTCGACGGTTATCTTCAGTGAAATAGCCAAAACGTACGAGATACTTGTTAGAATTTTAATGGTTAAAGTAAGTCGACATTTTCTTATCAGTGTTTAATAGTTTATTATCTTAGTTCTTATAATCATTACATCATTTTTCTGTGGTCAGGTGTAGCCTTCTGTAATTGATTTTATGTTTCCATAGTTCCATGCTAGTACAACAGTTGGTTGCTTTTGAATAACGAAACAGTTATGTCTTGAATATTTTTGTAGAATGGTGAAAAAGGAAGATATATCTGTTATATATGATGATTGGCTTAGTAAAGCTAAAGTTGCTCCAGGTTTGCTCTTTGTATTTAGTCCTTCCTTAGCCCTTCCTTAGATCAGGAGTCTTCCAAGAATTTTTACATTGGATCCTATAAATCCTTCGGCCAAGCATTTCAGTTATATTCCGGTTCCTTATGTGTAGGTGGATTATCCAAAACAAAAATTAATTTGTTAAAAGAGAGAAAGAAATGCAGAATATGCCTTTCTATATCGATTGGAGACGTCTGCTAAATCGCTAGATGACCTTATATTTTTATTTATCACTCTTCATAATGTGGGCTAAGGCGTGGCAATAAAGAGTAAAGAAACATTTTTAAAGGAGTAACAAAATATATATGTTAATCCTTATTCCTGTTGGTATGTTGTACGATACATACAGGCAAATATGGTAGTTTCCTATCAGGATCCCTCCATTTGAAATTGATCTTTGGCAAGATTTTTATTTATTTAGTGAGAATTGCCGAGATGGTATCTATCTTTCTAAGCTAACCATTGTTTCTAAAACATAAATTTTGTTTTCTTCTCTCTACCCTCGATTTTCTGTCTCTTTCTCCACTCTTTTCCTTGATTGATTTGGGCATCCTGTGATTTGAAATTGGTCTTGTGGGTACATAGAGTAGGAAAGACAAAAATGTCAATGAAAAAAGTTATTCAGGATATTTCTCTAAGGACAAAAAGGATTGACTTTGACTAGGAATAGTTTCTTATCATAGAAGGTACAATAGTATATTTCATTCGATGTAAATTTTCCCATATGTATGAAAAAACATATGTATTAAATAAACCTATTATTATTTGTGTCGATATTCAATGAACATATTATTTCTAGTTGCATTTTTATTTTGAATAGAAAAACAAAAGAAAAAAAAATACTCTGTTTAGTATAGGCTTCACTTTGACCGTACACGAGTGATGTAAGTGTAACCTTTGAACGGATCAATTTATCTCAAAATGTGGCTTTTCGACCTGTTACTTTCTTCATTAATGTCATAAGTAGCTTTCCAAAGCTCTCTTTGCTAAGTCGAATGGGAAGATGTTTGCCAGATCTGGCTCTGGAACCTAATATAATATAGCATAATGCAAAAATCCTCTAAAATGGTTAATTAAATCAGTATCCTCAAGGAAAACTGAGTTTTTCGATACGTTTAAGATTGTAGCCGTAAAGAAAATTTTTACGGGTCAACGAATAGTTGAGTCGTTTATTATGTACATAAAATTTGTGTTTCCTGGTTTTGATTTTGTTGAGGTCTTGCAACCCGTTTTTTTCTCCTCTTCTCACCTTCGGTGTTGTCAAAATTTGGCATTTCGATCGTTAAAAAAAAAAAAAAAAAAAAAAAAAAAAAAAAAAAAAAAAACTTCAGAAAGACTTTCAGTGCAGATGAGTTTATTCTAAAGATGCGTATATCTTCCCATGTTCAAGACTTGAAAAGATTTAACCACACTCGTGGACGATCATTGCAACTAAATATTTTTTTTTTTCAGATTTCATTCTACTTTCTACAATAGTAGTCATTCTTTTTAATTTAAATTTTCATGGTATCGTTATATAGCCATTCTTTGTGACATGTTAATATTTGCGACTTTTTCCTTTCAAATCTTTGTTATTGTAGCTTCTATCTGTTTTTTCTTCTTGCTTTTTAGTTTACGTACATCCAAATTAGGGAAGTACATCCAAATATATATATATTTTAGACTGCCAGAAGTTTGAAAAACCACTATCTTTGTTTAGGCTCTGTAATCTCTCGCCTACTTATTTTTTGTCGTTTTGTGTGATGTTTTCCACTCTTTCATATATATATATATATATATATATATATATATATATATATATATATATATATATATATATATATATATATATATATATATATATATATATATATATTTAATTTGATTTTCTTTTTACAATTGGTTGTTGGATTTTGTCGAGGTTTAGTTGTAATTCTGCTAAGATTTGTCCTCAATGACTTGTTTCTTGCGTAGGCTAAGTACCAAAAATTTGTATTCTTGCCAATCAGTTATATAAGTTATCTTTCATGTCTATCTAGCCTTACATAAGAAATCAAATTAGTACATGTATCATCTTCGCCAAAAGATGATGATTTGACTATTCGATTCCACCGAACTTCTTGCTTTTCTGACTAAAGGACAACAAAGTTTGATGACTGTGTAAAAAAAGAGAATAAAAGCCTTGGTTTTCTAATCATCTTAAAATCTAACTTGTGTTATCAGATAATTTTTTTTTAACTTGACGCCCAAAACAGACAAGGGAATAATCTCAAGAGGGGTGAACTTATTATTTCTTTTTAAAAAAAAATTTTTGGTATTTTTTCTCTCATTCTCTGTATTTTTAGGCTATGGAGACTTGCAGAGAACTATGCCGGTGTCTGTTTGCGTATAGATTTTATAGGTTGTTTAATCTGCTGATAAAGGGTGCTGCTAAGGCATGTCCTGGGTATAACTGAGGATTTCTTTTTGGGGAAGGGGATACCATTCTGCATCAGAACCTTGGTTTACGATCGGATTCACCACATTTTTAAAAAGAGCTGCTTTTTCCCCTTGCTAGGAAGAGGGTTTACATTGCTGTGATTCTCCTTCCAAAGCATCTCTTACCTGTAAAATTTTGTAATGCGGTATTTCCAGTTTTTCATTATCGACCAAACTGGTGGCCGGTGTTTACCCCCCAGAAAATACTTCCCGGAAAATACCCCCCGCCGCGGAAAATCCCCCCCCGCGGAAAATAAGGCTCCAAATTAAAAAAAAAATGTATTTGAGTTTCTTTTTTTATTTCAGTAGAGTGAAGAAATTTTGGTACTTGTGTATTATGGCCACCCACTCAAGTTTACGCTGTGTAAAACTTAGAACACACTGGTTTCTTCTTTAGTTTTTTTTTTTTTCAGCTTAGCGCAAGACAAGACAAAGAAAAGTGACGTAACATATGGGAAATATATAGTTTTGGCTATATATTTGCACATAAGGGGGGGTTAAAGTATTTTGATAGTTTGAAGTCAGAAAACAATTCTTTCTAGGTATATGGCTATTAAAAAATTACAGAAGAAAAGCGAGGTATCTGGAAATTTTGTTAACTAAAAAAAAGTCTTAGTATAAAGCAAATGTAATGTTTCATTTAAGGTTTTTTTTCAGTTTTTTTTTTTTTTTTTTAATGACCGTTTTTCCAAGTATTAAGTACTGTTATTAGCTTAATGTAGTTTTTCATTTAAGTGTTTTGTGATGATCTCTCATCAAAGTTTATGTTACTTGTGCCTTTCATTTATGTTAATTTACTGTGTTCATGGCCGTATAAAACACACTTATATATCTATCTGTATAATATGCATAATAATTGTTCCAAAAACATTTTTAATGCAGACCCGCTATACTTTACCCCCCCCCCCCCTAATGTGCAAATCTATATCCCAAATTTATTTCTAAATTAACGAAGCAACTAACGAAAAAACCGGTGTATTCTCGAATTATACACAGCGTAAACTTGAGTAAGTGCGCATAATACACAAGTACCAAAATTCCTTCCCCCTACGGAAAAAAAATCAAATAAAATGATCAATTTTGGAAAGCCTTATTTTCCACGAGGGAGGGGGTCTTTCCGCGGTTTTTGGAAGGGGGAGGGTAAACGCCTAAAACAGCGTAAACTTGAGTTAGTGTGTATAATACACAAGTATCAAAATTCCTTCCCCATACGGAAATAAAAAAAAATTCAAATAAAATTATCAATTTTGGAAAGGCTTATTTTTGACGAGGGGGGGGGGGTTTAACGTCTAGAACCACCAAAATATACTTTAAAATACATGTCCCAAATACAAATCCCTCCAAATACCAATCCATGTGTAAATCTTGGGTATGTTCTTGTGTCCTCTCAGTGAATCAAACAAGAAATGTTGAACGCTTTACTGTATTTAGGTCAATTCGGCTTCTATTTTTCTTGTTTAAATAATATGAATATTACAGCACAGTTTTTGATGCCCTTGGACAAAATATCAATTACTAACTGCTACGCTATTTCAAAGAGCATCGGACATGTTTTTAATTCTAATGAAGCCAATGAAATACAATTTCTGTTTTGGATTCATAAATTAAGGTTGAATATTTATCATTGGTAATTATTTTTATTTTGTGGAGATTTAATGCAAGGGTAATTTTTCTTTTATTCAATTTTTGACTTTTCAACGTGCCTAAAATTTAGAGCGCGTTCCAAGCGATAAAGTGAAAGTCGTTGTGGAAAATTTTGAGGTTGAACTGACGACCCCACTAGCTTTGTGACTTGACCACTCAGTCGTAAGGTTAAGCTGAGTTCGGCTCTTGAAAAAATCGTGTTAGAGATCAGATACAACTTATTATTCCTTTTATTGTTCATTTACGAATTACTTGCAAATCTCCGGTGAACCTTTACTGCTTGGATACTCGTTTAGTGTTTACTAACGAAGATGTTAGTTGCCAAGAGTCAGAGTGAGGCATCGGAGGATTTTCTAAGGGAAGAATCGTCTCATATTCTAAAAAAATTATCTGAAGGAGAGGGGCTTATAATTTTTTCGTTTTGCTGGTATGTTTAGACTCATGCTAATAATTGTTTTTAGAAGAATTGTAATCACATATTTTAGAAGATTTACATTCTGTATTTAGTTCTGTCATATTTTATTTAATTTTTTGTATACGGACCAGAATTTCAACTGGATGCGTAAAACCTGAAATATTGGGATTGCTTCTATTTTAATATTATTCTAAGTCTAATTTAATTATAGGTGCTAGTCCACCACCTTATAATCCACACCAGCAGCAACAATATCCAGCGCAAGCAGCTTTTCCTGCTCAGGGTATTCCACCTATCCCTGTTCCAAGGATTCCTGCTAATATGAGTGACTACAACAGTTTTGGTGAAGATGAAAGAGGAGGCTCCTCTTTCAGTTTTTCTGATGCTTCTATCAGAAAAGGGTTTATCAGGTAAATCATTGGATTGAATAGGTATTGTACCATAAGTTGGACGTGTAATTTTTTTATCTTGTGCTTGTAATGCCTGGCCCACATTATGGTCACAGTTGTGAATATATCCAAATTTTGCGAGACTACATCATCAATTATACATCTGGTTTGTAACTTACCATTTGAACAATTTTTGATTTTCCAGCTAGTAATGTATGGCTGACCAATCCAAGTAAAGATAAGACATAATTCTTTAAATTCGAAAAAAATGGAAGTTTAGAATAATAGTTCTCCTATGTGTAAGACGCATCTGGCAAAATATTCAAAGGTATAGCATCAGATATTTGGGAACAAATTAGTGTTGATACAAGCTTATCTTAGGTCCTGAACCTAATGTTTATTAAGTTTTGTTATATAGAACTTTTTATTTTCTTCCCTTTTTAACATTTTAAAGTGCTCATCATTTCAAGGAAAGGTTGTTTTTTCTGGCTTTCACTTTAAACGAATGAAATGATAATAAAAAAAAACATTGGCAAGAATAATAACAAGATTGCTAGAGGTATTGATAGAGGTACTAGTCCTAAACTCTTAGGTTTAGGACTAGTTGATTTGTATAAAAATAATTGATTCGTATATGTACGAATCAATAAAAATGAAGAATCGAATTGCCATTCTGTGGCTTAAGATGCAAAATATGTTATTCTGATAGAGCATGCTAAACTTGAACCTGAAATTTATTACCCATAGCTAATCCTTAGATGCTTATAAGTGGTTTTTTATCTTTAATTTGGGTGGTTTAGATTCTAGAAAATTGTATAATGGTTTCGGGGAAATTTCTAATATGTTTTTTTATGATGGATTAGAAAGTACTCTGCTTTTTCTAGCTGTCATAGTTTTTGCAGAATGATTTTCTTTTCCGTTTAGTTTTTGTTTTGAACATCAATAGATCAACAAGGAATACTTTAATAAATGATTACGATGAAAAAACTAAGGCTGCGAAAGTAACATATTATTGTGGAATATACTTATGTCTCCGGACTCAGAACCAATAAATAACTGCATTAGAAAATATGGAAAAAAAAAATCTAGCTCCTGTTTTCAATCCAAAACATTAATAAGCGGGAATTTAGAAACAGTGGCAATAATTACGCTGATGAACCAAACTAGTTATTCTACAAAAATTAAAATATGTGGGCTCTTATTCCTTTTTTTCCGCGGAATTTAAAAATGTGGTAAGAATTTTTTTATCGTCACCAATTTTTATGCAATCATTTTTTGAATTCGCAAAAATTCGACAAATTACTAGGTAGAAATTAGGAGCCTTAGAAAATTCTAATGGTGATTTTGAGTTCAGTATACAAAATTCCGTAAGTTAACTTTCCTAAATAATAGAAGTCTGTTTTATTATGCCTTTGATTCTTCTGTCAGTTTTTTTCCAACTTTGCTATGGAGATATTTTTTCAATTGAAGATTATAGGGAACAATTTTTCAAGTATTTAAGCGATTAAAATGAGTATTAACTTAAAAACAATATCTTGGCCAAAAATTAGCATCATTTGCGCTTCTATTGATTAAATTTGGTGGCTTTACTTCGACAGTAGCATAACTTCTAATTCTGTCTTATTTCATGTTCAAATGCTGACCCATAAAATTATTCTTCGAATGTGAAAAAATTTGTACCGAAGATTTGACTACTTTCGGTAAACACTTAAAAAGATTGCAGGTTTAATCATGCTTAAGTTATAAGGTTTTTTCTAGCATTAAATTTGATAAGAATTTAGACAGACAGCTATATTAATTCAAACTTCAATCGGTTTTGCTCTCAATTAACTAACGGACTGCTAACCATTTAAAGCTTAAATTACGAGAGCAAACGATACATTGATCGTAACCATAAAGAAAAGAGGATAACGTCGCCAATTTCTCTATGAATGTATGGCTTCAAGTCAATAGAAATGGCTGCGGTATGATCTAGTTTTAGGTGATAAGGAACTATTCTTTCTACATTGATTGGCAAACACTAAGCTAAACTGAAACTTCTCTTGCTATTATAATTTCTTATTATTAGCAAATGGGTCACAAAAAACAACAGCTAAATTTCCAAATAACACTAACAAAATATAACATTCCACATTACATTCACATTAAGTCCCAATGCACATTAGCGTGTTTGGGACGACCCAAGAAACACAAAACGACTATTATTACTCTTCCTCGGAAAAAAAAAAATCTTTTCTCCTCCTCTTTCCCCACCCCTACTAAAAAATAATCAACAATTCTGAAATTAATATGTATACAGGGAGCTCGAAAGAGTCCCTCACTCATAATCTACAACTCACCACAATTCCCAGCATATACCGACATCCCAGCACATCCAATCACAAAACATATGAGACAAAATCTCGTTTAACAAAACACAAGCATAAACTCACTCGAAAATCAATAACTCAATCCGTCTCTAGATCATTGGTTAAAACAAATACATGACAAAGAAGCACGGAATTCCTTAAAGGTGAGCTTACCTTTTACTTCTGCTGAAAGCTTGTTCCAGACTTCAGGGATTGTATACGCAATGAAAACTTAGATGTGGTAGTCATAGGAATAAGTGTTCCAATCAATTAAACCTATCCAGTTTCATAATTATATCCCCTTTTCGTATATAAGTCCGGAAAACATACAGGTAATAAATTAGATACTAAATTATACATAAACAAATTTAGATGAAATTTAACCAATAAACAGTAGAACTTTGAATTGGATATACCAAAATCTTACAGTCTTATTTTGCAATACACAGGTGGGTAAATATGGCCAGTGAACGTCGACGACCAAAATAATACGCATTACAGTAAATATGGATGAATAAGAGACCTTTTCGAGGGAAAAATTCTCCAATTTCCGCAGAACTCCAACATTCATAGCTATTTTTGTGCTTAAAAATATAATGTAACCTTTAAAACTAAGTGCCTTAGTATTAAAGGTTATCTGCCATGACACCGAGATACTTTACAATACTTGTCCGTTTTATACTTTCACTTTCTAACTAAATTTCTTCAACCCTAGGACAGTAATTTGCACTTCTCCCATGTAACATGAATATTGCTTTCTTTTGTTTAACAAAAATTGTTCACTCGCATCCATCTTTCAATTATCACCATCCCTTGCTTCATGCTATTCTTCAAATCAGCTTCTGTTTTTGCAGCTATTGTTAGCTGAGTACAATCAGCAAAACTTGGAAGTATTACCCGTACCTGGGCCCCATTGTACTGTAGTATTTACAGCTGTTTGATAGATCCATTAAGACCATTAATATGTACAAGAAATATTAGGGTCCCAGCACAGAACCTTTTAGCACACAACACTTTACTACCATCTTATCAGACAAGATTGTCTCCACTCGTACTCTTTACGTTCTTCCTTCAAGAAATGAAGCTTTCAGTTTTAGACTATTGAAAGGTATTTCTGCGTTCTTAAGCTTAACCAATAAAATATTATGGTCAGCACTGGCAAAAGCTTTTATAGTATAAATACAGAAAATAGCCTCAATATCCTGTTTTGTCAAGGCCTATGTATCTGGATGTAATTAAATTTGGCCCTTTCCTTCTGAAAGAGCTCGATATGAAAATCTATCCTTTTCTGAATAACCTTATAATGTGTTAATGGTCAAAGTCTTTTGACTCACCTGTTCCATGGTCTTCCTTATTGTCGTCGTCCAGCTATTATTCCTTCGAGTTTATTTTCGGGAAACGACAAGGGTCATTCTTTGACGTGCCCAATCCACCGCTCTTGCTGCCATTTGATTTTATTCGGGATTGTACCGTAAGATTCCTGCTGTTAAACATAAGGATATTGCGTTCGTTCTTCGTTGTCAAGATGATCTCAAGATCTCACACTAATGCGTAATAAACGGTAAAACCAGACTGTTGAAAAATCAGATCTTTAGCTGGTTTGAAAGGTAGCCATGCTTCCATATTTTCGATACTCTACTAAAGCTAGAGTTAGTGAGAGCTAGTAGGCGTTCAAAATTGACGGTATAACAGTTGTCAGCAGACAGGAGGCCTCCATGGTAGATAAAGTGATCGAGTGCTTCGGTCTTTGGGGGGTTTGCAGCAGTTGTAGTCATCAGATCGACACTGTCAACATATCTGGCCCTCAGCTGGAATTCCTCCTATTTTGACTCTATATTTGACTGACATGAATAACAGTACGGCAGGCAGAAACAGATTGAACAGGTTTCTCAGCATACTACAGACTTGAAAGACGCTAGAGGAGATTGAAAATTCGTCAGTGATAAGTATTCTGCTTTTGAGTTTGCCGTACGTATTTTTAATTATCACTATAATTTTTTTTTTATGGTATCCTGAATATAAATTTATGTTTAGACTTTTTGATTTATTGACAAAAAAGAATATGGATTACATTTTGCTGTTTGCAGGAAGGTGTTTGCAATTCTCATGTGCCAACTTCTTGTTTCCCTTGGCTTTATCTCATTGTTTGTATACAATGAAGGAGTGAGGCAATGGACGTTAAGGAATTCATACTTAGTCTGGGTAGCCTTTGCGGTGGTCATGGTGACCATGCTTACTTTGGCTTGCTGTGACGGTATGAGGAGAAAGTTTCCTTGGAATTTCATCCTCCTTGGATTGTTCACAGTGGCTGAAAGCTTCATGCTTGGTACCGTTAGTGCTACTTATAAGGTATTTAAATTAGTTTATTTCGATATAAGTTTTTTTTAATTTATTTCCTTTGTTTTGACGCGCCTAAACAAAATGATTCGGGTCTTTCGGGTCTTTTCGCAAGAGATATGGAGGGCTTTATTTGGAAAAATAAACCCACAAGATTAAAGTAAAAATAGGGGTGGCAAAACATACGCCTAGAAATTTTTAGGTGGGATTAAGTATTTGTCATTTTTATATTCCTGAAATCTTTCTCATAATACCAAAAACCCCACATAAAGTAAGACTGAGCATTTGAAAAGGGAATAGTAATTTGTAAAACAGATGGCAATGTTGGTGAATTGTTCTTTAGATATTTATTTTTTAAATATTTGAAGATCCCTTTCTAAAATAAACATACGGGAAAAGAAACAAGAAAAAACAACTTCGAATTTAATTTTATTAAGGTTGTTCTTTCACATTGGACAAATGGGAATAATAATGTAAAGCTCAATTGTATGCGAATAAAACGAATTCCATTCCAGTGGCAGACTACAAGCATTGGTCATGCATATCATCTCTCATAATCAAGTAGTTTGTTGAAAGTTATTAGATTCTGTATTAAAAAATGAAAATATATACAAAGTTTTCTGTTGTTTTTTCTTTTGTTGTGTTTTTCTTCTTTACATATTTATTTTTTAAATATTTGAAGGCCCTTTTCTAAAATAAACATACGGCAAAAGAAACAAGAAAGAAAACCCTTCGAATTTAGTTTTATCAGTGTAGCTGCATCTCAAACGACAATACTGTGGGCGCCTTCTATCAAGGTAGTTCTTTCACATTGGGCAAATGGGAATAATAATGTAAAGCTCAATTGTATGCGAGTAAAACGAATTCCATTCCAGTGGCAGGCTACAAGCATTGGTCATGCATATCATCTCTCTCATAATCAAGTAGTTTGTTGAAAGTTATTAGATTCTGTATTAAAAAATGTAACTATAAACAAAGTTTTTTGTTGTTTTTTCTTCCAAAATTATATACGACATAAAATTTAGCCATTTAAACGAAATAAAATATATGTTTTGGACCATAAAAAGAAATAAAATGTAGTTTTTACTTAACACAGATTTTTTTTCAAGCTAAATAAAAGCTATATCTATCAAGATGTTACTGATAGCTAATACCTTTTAAAGATTTTGTATAAAGGAGTTGTATGAAGTTTGAAACTTTTTAATTTAATTTGAGTTAGGCATAATTGCTGTATTAGGGTTAATTCGAATAATAATAATAATTTCCCTTTAATTATGCATTTCCTGCATTACAGGAAACCCTTGCTTACCTGTCTGTATATCTTAGATTATACTAGTTTATGGGCTGAAGTGTATTTGGGTCCGACTCTCATAAATAAAAGACCGAAGATTTGTTCCAAGGGATGGGGTCAGATGACCGCAAAAAGAGAATTTTGAGGCTCAAATTTTCCCACCCTCTGAATCAGCTTTTGGAAGGGTACATTTTGAGGGTAGGGTACATTTAGAAAATATCAGGGATGGCACAAAGTCAGTATTTTATTTTGTTGTCACCTTTTTGCATATTACGTCATTTTGTGCCACTTTTGGATGGAAGTGCTTTTGTCTGTTTGGACAAGCTCTTGGCATAAGAACTGGCTACTGTGCTACTACTGTATGTTAATTAATTATTGTGAAAAGAAAAAAAAAACTAAAAGCAGCAAAAAGATTGACATCTGGAGACCCTTTTTTATTTTATTTTTCACTTTTGCCTATCTTCAATACCTTAAATTCAAGATGTGGCTTGGGCCTTACGCTATTTTAAAACTTGTTCAAGGTAGATCTTAACACTAAAAGATCTAATTTCCTATGTTGCTGCACAAATTAACAGATGGACTACTTGTAAAAACTCCTGTGATTCAAAAGTCATAAGGATTTGTTTCTCAGCATATATAATTAGTTACTTCGAACGCTCACAGCCTATTCCAAGCATTTCACGGCTTTGTTCTGAAGAAAGTATGTAGAGTTTTTGCCACCTCTAGATCGATGCGATGTGATGTGAGCTCTGTGAAGCAATCAGCTATTTTTCGTCTAGGTTTATAATAATTTCAACAGTATTGGGCACAGGCAATTTTCACTTTAATGTTTTTATTTGGGGATTTTAAAACGCACCATTAATAAATACAATACCAAGTAAACACTCATAGAGATTAGAATGATTATGACAATTATAAACACTATAATAATGACTTCATTGCTAGGGTGGATATACTTCTGTGATAAAATGGAGAATCCTGAGTAGTAATGAATCACATCTTAAACAATGGTAATTGTTGGTCGCTTTGGTCTCAGATATGTGAATGAATATTTTTTTTTACCTGTCCATATTTTTGGCAATCTTTCATTCAGGGGTCAATTTCTTTCAATCTTTCAGGGGTAGTAAAACAATCATGACAAAAAAAAACCCAAAAGGCCAGGTCCAATGTTTCGTTTATCTGAAAGTTCTTTTTTAATGTAATCCAGAGGTTTCAAACCATTGTTCTAGTCTACTATTACTTAGTAGATTTTTATCCGTTGATTTTTGAATTAAAATCAAGTTTCCATCAAGACATGGCTAATTGAAGAAAAAGCCAAGACAGATAGTCTGAGTGAGAGGCAAAGTTGCCATAAGCCTTTTTCAGGATTGTGTAAAAATTGTGTCATTTTCACTTGTTGATATATATTCTATCATTATTCATCAATCCTTGGGCAGAACTAAGGGATGATTGGTAATTTAGGGTTTACTCATGAAGGACAATGTCCACTGGACTTGTAGACAAAACAGGGGACTGAATTTGCTTGGACTCAGAGGCGAACAAGTGACCTAAGCCTAATAGGCGTGTCCGCTTAGAGTCTCAGGCGCACTACCCTGTTTTAGGATTAACACATGACCAACAAGTCCCCTGGACTCGTAGGCGAACGGGAAGACCTATAATTTTCCAAGTGTTTTTGTAAACCGGACGGGTAAACAGTTAGAGTAAGGAAATCCAAAAAAGGTCATTATAATTTATTTGCGGTTGAGGCTAGACGCAACACAGCATGTACTTTAACTGTTTTACTTAAAGATAAATGGAATAAGTAAGAAATTGTTGAAAGCTTGACTCGCTGTTGTCCATCTTCTTCTAACAACTCACTGCAGCACCAAGCCGCCTGAGGGCAGCATAGCTACGTACGCTCCTCATCCATCCCAATCTATTCTAAGCCTCATTCTTTACACCCTGCTAAGAAGTTCCTATTTCCTTAAATACTTCCCTGACATCCTCTCACCCAAACTGAGGACCACCTGCTTTTTGTTTGGCCCTAGATGGTTGGCCTACAAGGACAATCTTGACAATTTGTCATCCTTCATTTGCTGAACGTGTCCTAGCCAGTTCAACCTTCCTCTCATTATAGCCCTAGAAAGCGGGATTGAACGAAATATTTTGCACAGCTTGCTGGTTGAGATGCCAGTCAGGCGGGTACCCAAAACGATCCGTAGGCAATTTCTCTGGAAAACATCTAGCAAATCCTCTTCCCTCTTTCGAAACGTCCATGCTTTAGAGCCATACTTGATATCTGTAATCACTGTAGCTTCCAATATTCTAATCTTGATTCGCAGACTCGTCTTCCTATTCTTCCAAACTTTTCCAACTGGGAAAAAACATCATGGGGCCTTGACTATTCTACTTTTAACATCTTCACTACACCCACCGTCTTTTATAATAATACTACCTAAGTAAATGAAGCTGTCCACTTGATCGATCTTCTCATTGTCGGACATCACCTCCTCCCCTTCACTTGTTCCTAGTCTTAGTGATTTCGTCTTTTAAGATTAATTTTCAAACCTATTTGTGCATCCTGAACTCTCAAAGCCTCCAAAAATTCATTCATTTTGCAAAAATTTTCATCTAGGTCGCTTAAATCATCAGTATAATCTAAATCCAGGAGAGTTTTACTTCCCCGGCTGACTCCGTGTCCTCCCATTGCCTTTGCTGGGGCCATTTAGGACAAAGTCCATAACTGTAGCAATGTTATTTTCGTATACAGCACTAATCATTTTAATGTTTTATCTGACATACCATGCTAGAATAGGACCTTCCCTAAAGCTCTTCTATCAGCTGAATCAAACGCTTGCTCATAATGTATAAAATTGAGACCTAAAGGGGTTTAATGACTCACGCACTTCTCAATTATTAATCTAAGAGTAAAAATTTGGTCGAAAGTTCCTCCCTCCCTTTTAAAACCACTTTGTTCTTTTTCTTAAAACTTTATCTGCAATATCTCTAATTCTAACAAATATCATCATACTAAATAATTTGTTTCATGCAGAAACCAAACTATTACCTCTATAATTAGTATTTTCTCTCTTTTCACCTTTCTTTGAGATGGCTTTAGTTAAAGTTTTCCTTTTCGTGAGGTTTTTCCCCTTATTCGGAAATCATATTCATAATCTTCTGTAATTTATCTCTACCACCATATGTAAAAGACTCATTTACCGCAGTGCCTGGGGCCTTATTATTTTTAATCCTTTTAGTATTGTTACTAATTCTTCCTAATAAATCAAACCTTCCTTCACATCTAAGGTGTTACAAAATTTTTCATCCTTCTCTATATCTTCTACTGTAGCTATCACGGTTTAGCACATTCTCAAAATGATCTACCCATTTCTCATTAACTCTTTTCTTATCACTAACTGTGGCCCCGTTCCTATCTTTAAGTTCAGATCGACTATATTCCTTCTCAATTTATTAACATGCCGGTACAATATTTTACCATTATGCCGTCTAGATGCATCTTCCAGATTCTCGGTAATTTTAGCCATGACCTCAACTTCACACCTCCTTAGTTCATATTTTAACGCTTTCTCTTCTTTCTTTATGTTCCTCTTATTTTCATGTGATCTATCACTCGAGTAATTCTTGTACGAGCCCCTCTTCTCTATTAAACATAAAGCCTTTTTACTAATATTCCTATCTGCATTCTTTACTTTATTTCCTAAGACACCATCAGCGACCTCATAAACTATTTTCCTGAAATTATTCCATCCATCTTCTACATCGTCAAGTTTTAAACTCCCAGTTTATGTCCTGGAGTCTACCAACTTCATAGCTTCCTAGAAGGGAGTTGCCGTTCCAAAATTTCAGCTATAGATTAACTCTTGACACTAATAGATGGTGAACTTTGCTTATAACATAAATAACAGCACTCCTATGTACCCTAGAAAAGATTCCCATTGCGAGAAATTTACATCACTTAGCCAGAGGGACAAAGAGTTAGCTACTGGGCTTTCCTTGAGCGAGAAGCCGAGAAGAGAAAGCAAAAGGCCTAATAATAAATGAAGGAGAAATAGAAAGGTGTTGTCAGACAGAGAGAAATTTTAGAAAAGTGACTTGCAGTTGAGACCTTGCAAAAATAGCTCAAGGAAGAGAAAGTTGCTTTTCTGCAAAACGTGCACTTTAAGTTAAGTAACTCGAAGGTGGATTTGAGAGTTTGTAACCGGGTCTTGATGGCCTTAGAATTGGCTTACATGATGTTCGGATAATGAAAAACAACAGAAGGAGAAGAAAACCGTATCAAAATTTGAGTCAGGAAACGAAAATAGACATTGATCGGTTGTTTTGTCAAAAAAAAAAATTATTTCCATTGCATCTCTGTCTTTTTAGCTGTGATTAATTTCTATGTCTGCTTACGAAGTTATTAGCTTAAAAAAAAAGAAAGGAAAGAACAGTCGAGAGTGGGACAAAAAGGGTCAGTAGGTATGTGATGAAAAAGCACAAAATGGTTACTATTTTACTACTAATTTTTGACCCTAGGGATTTTGGAAGTTAGCCACTTTTTGCCACTTTCTGTATCTGAAAGTGATTGAGTAACCTTTCATCCTAGACTTGCGAGCTTTACCTCCAATTTCAAATCGTAACTGCGGTCTAGAACCTTCTCAGTTTTCGCCGTTTTTTAGCTTAAGGAATCTCGATCTTTAAATTACTGTAAGTCATACCTGCGCGTACATTAAAAAGAAGGGCCCATCTCCATCCCTGTTGTGCTCTAAAAAATTCCTGCAGGAAAAGCTGTAGATGTAGAAATAAAAATTGACTGTTTAGTACTTTTGACTGCCTATCCTTTCTTCCTTGGAAAAATCTTCTGATTACGCACTCCCTAAATATAATCTTAACTACATCTTAAAAAAAAACAACAAAAAAACCTGATTTAGCGTTGATAAAGGCAGAGTGACAAGTGAGACCCCAAATTAATGTGAACTCTTGGCATTTGTAAAAAGCTTGCTTACTTGCAACAGGACCAAGTGTTTTCCCCCTCACCTGTCATTTGAAATTCAGATGTTACGTGGTAATTTGTTTAACCGTAAGCTCCTCAGTTTTGCGTCTGCTGAAATCGCAGTCACACCATAATCCCGGCCCTATGCGAAATGATTACAAACATATCAATCATGCAAATGATTGACAGCAAATTTAAAATCAATGTATAATTTTGAATGACGATGGCTATGGCTGTGATTTTAATATGTTTTATATGTTTAGTGCCTTATTATGACAAGAACTGCCGCTGATCGGTATAACCGTTTTATGGCGTTTGAAAATAAAATCGTTATTTATTTTATTTATTTTAACATCAAGATTTGCACGTACGTAGGTAGAATGGAGAAATTAGCAGTATGGCAATTTTGAACCATTGCCTTTGAACTTGGAGACTTGGATAAAATTATCAAGGTATTTCAAATTATCAGATATAGAATGAGGTTTAAATCCTTCTCAAGTTATTTTTGACAATGAAGAAAAATGGAGACTGGGGCTTATGTTTATCATTGGGACAAATGTATTGCTGTATCCTATAGTAAATGCTTTTATTTTATATCAAGTGCGTGTAAATCGTTTGTGATAAAACGAGCTTCGTATTATGGTTCTGCTGGTTTAATGAGCTGCTCAGTTACCAAAATAATTCTAAAATAACCGATGAAGAAAATTGTCTAAGAATATTCATTTTTGGGTTTTTATGTTCAGTGCCCAAAATAGTTGCTTTCATTTTGGGGAACTTTTGTATTTTATGAGGGAATATATAAATATGAACGTTCAAAAAAAAACTTTTTCCCTTGAGTATCTATTAAAGTAAATATTTCAAAATTGTGTTATTGTTTCATAAGTTTGGGTAATTTTTTTGTGAATCAATTTATTTTTTCAGGCTGATGAAGTCGTTCTTGCTGTCGGAATATGTGCCGCCGTCTGTTTAGCCCTGACAATCTTTGCAATGCAAACGAAAGTGGACTTCACAGCAATTGGTGGAATTCTCCTCTGCTGCACCGTAGTTCTTTTCATTTTCGGCATCGTTGCTATTTTCATCCCTGGCAACACTGTTCGCTTGGTTTATGCTTCACTTGGGGCGTTGCTTTTTTCGGTTTACCTCGTTTTTGATGTTCAGTTAATGATGGGAGGAAAACATAAATATTCAATCTCGCCGGAAGAATATATTTTTGCCGCTTTAAATCTCTATGTTGATATCGTGAATATTTTCATGTTCATTCTTTCTATTATTGGTAATTCAAGGAATTAGTTTTTCCTTATGTTTTTTTTTTCGTCCAGTAGTGGTAACAATTGATTTTTTGTTAATGTATTTTGGCAATTACTATTTTTTTGAAATTGAAATGTCCTATATTCACTACATTTCATTTAGAATTTTCCTAACTGAAAAACAAATTTTAAAATTAAAAAAGGTAGAATTATTGTAGGAACTGTACTAATTTGAAATTAAGTGTTTTATCGAAGCTTTTCCTGGGTAAACCCTACTTTGTACCTTTCCATTTCATAATTTATTATCGTATTTTCATTACATGCTGTATATATCGTTTAATTTGAAAAGTCTTCAGTACCTATACCGAGAAAGAAAATGATTGTTCCAATGTTATGAGGTTTGCCTTGGAAAATGCTTTGCCTATGTGTTTGATTATTACTATTCCTATATTTTTGTGTTGCATTCATGTGGCTCCAATAAATTGTTGATAAAATAAAATGGAAACTGCGTATACTTTTGTCTAGTATTTTCCAGATAAGTACGTACTTACTCATCAAAATCTGCTGTATTTCCTTCAAAATAATTTGTCGGTTATAATACACTTGTGCCAGGGCCTTTTCCAATGTTCCAAGTTCTTTTTGGTATTTCCTTGAGCTCTTTTAGCAAAGCGCACTTTTAGCTTCTCAATTGTGGCGACTTATCATTCTTTCGTGGGTGTTTTCTGTTTTGGGAACAAGAAAAAGTCACCGGAAGCTAAGCCCAGAATATGTTGGTTGAGATGTGATTACGGAATTGTTTTTGGCTAAAAAGCTACAAAAATTTTGCGATGTTCATGCAATAGTGTATGTGGTCAATTTTCTGCCCTTTTGAAAAAAGAAAACGTAGCTGCCACATGTTTCATGGCGAAATCCGAAAAAATTGCGTGGCGTGATGAAACCAGTGTGCCTATATCCCAGCAACTTTGCTGATGGTTTTTGATGAGTTGATGTGCTGGTGGATCCAGGCAGGCATTGTCATTAACATCTTCATTACAGCAGGTGAGTAGGTACCATTTATAAGCACTTTTTTGGCTCGAACTAGACTTGCCAAATGTCACAGTCAATATTTCAAACACATAGAACCCTAATTTTGTTTTTCACAAAAAAAATTGATACAAAGTTCTGATTTATTTCCTCAAAAAAAAAACTTGTCAAGCATGCAGCAATAGGTCTAACCTTTATAACTATTGAAGAAAATCAAAAATGCAAATAGCTTTGCTAGATCTAGGGTACAGTTTATATAATTATCCAGTATGATCTTTCCCTATCTCAACCATTATAAAAACCCGGACCAAGGTGCGAGTGCTCCAGAGAACGTTTTTGCAGATAGAAACAAAGGCGGCATCAGATCTTTTCACGGGTAGACAAGTCAGACTGTGATCTAATCGGAAACAAGTGGTAACCCGCTATTACGAATAATGCACTTTGTTGGAAACAATCGGAAACAGACTAACCCGCTAATGCAGAAAGAAGTGGGAGGAGCTTTTTGTTCGTACCGAGAATAAAGACCAGAAATGATCTGCGATAAACTTACTGGATAATTCTATAAACTGTGATCTAGGGTAAAATATTTCTCTCCTCCCCTCTTACGGCATCTTCAAATTGAAAATTAAGTTGTTATATATTAAAAAAAGAAAGCGCTACTCATATCCTTATTTGCTGTTTTTGAAAAAAAAAACGGTGTAGTTTATCTCTTATAAACGAAGTATTATACAGTCAAGTTCACACTATACTATACACTATACTCAGACAAGTTTTATTTATTAGATTTTTAAAGTTTTCTTCTTCAACTTGGCACTATGCGCCAACTGTTGAGGAGAAATAAGTCCAAAAAATAATGCGAAGAAATAGTCAGGAAACTTGCACATAGTTTAGGGCCATATCCAGGCACCAGGGAAATAGAGGAGGATTGACATCCATTTAATCTGGAAGCGACCTTAGATTCAATAAATATAATTTTTTAGTTTATAAAGTTAAAATTTTGTCATTATAGAATTTGTTCAGGTGTTGGGGGGATGGGAGCTGGAATGCAGTTACATTGGAGGTGACTGAAAATTTAATTAATAAGAATTTTGGTATTGCAGTGTTTAGCTCAGAAGAGAGTATCAACTGCACTGTCAGAAAACAGAATATACTGAAATCATGAAATCCCAATTAAAAGAAATCCAGTAGAATGACGAAGAAACAGGCAAATAAGCTGAAAAGTGACAATACTTAATGCAAGTCTGGCCTCTGCCTAGGAGAGCTTAATTGGGAAGCAATGGATTATGAAATGAGAGCAGTTAAAAAAGGAATATCAGTTAACTACATAGAATATCAACCATCTTTATTCTCGGTACGTATGCTAGAATTGGTTTCTGAGGCGGGGGGATTTGAAATTATGTGGAAAATATGAGAAGTTATCTACTTTAGAGTTCGGGAGGGGCTCAGGTCCCTACTGAATGAGAAAGACTGCTTAGTTGAAGGAAAAGGATTACGTCGAAACAAATAACGTGTAATTTCGTTCGACAAACTAAAATAAAAATTGTTGAGTAGATAGACTCTTGTGCCTCAATTCATGGACCATAAGAAGAGAAATTGTATTTTATTCCTTTTTAGATCATACTTGTTGCACAAAGGCCTCTTATCGTAGCAGGTTTTGTCAAAACTACTGATATTAGACATGTATATTATCTGTAATCAGGCCAGGATTTACCATTGGGCCCACTAGGCCAGGAGCGCACAATATTAGGGGGTGCAGTAAATTATCACTGAATGATTTTGTTTCTTGACAAAAGCTGGACTGGCGTGATTTATCGTCAAGTGCCAGGTGCACTCCGCTGCCGCACTACCTATTCACAGAAAAGCGACTTTAAAACAACACAGGAATTCCGTGGCCACGTTTAAACTGTCAGATGCAACCCGGATTCTTAAGGAAAATAATTAAGATTAATTTGTGTTATACTATCTGGGTTGCAGCGGTAGCTAGCGACCTAGTAAGAGACGATCACTTCAAATGTGAAGATATATAAAAACCCTTAACTCCTAAAAAAAACTCATATCAAAACAAAAACTACACCATTAGAACCGCCTTGTCCGAAACCTCTATATAGGAAAATTTCTGTCCCTTGGATTGAACAGCAAGGGAAATATATTGGCTTGAAAATCAAGAAAAGTGGCAGCCACTACAGTATTCTGCTTAAACGGCATTTTGTTTTCTTTTTTTCTTCCACAGATAGCTTGGGACCTGAATATCGTAGAGAGTTGTTCAATGGCTCATTTTAAAGAGAAACTAATGAGATTAAGAACCTTTTGTAATTAAAACAAATTATTTTTAAAATAGAATCAATTTTGCACGAAAAACTGCATATTTCATGGTAAAGATTGATCAATGACGTCATAATCGTACCCGGGTTGCAGCGGTAGCTAGCAACCTAGTAGGAGACGATCACGTCCAATGTTAAGAAATATAAAAATCCATAACTCCTGAACAAAAAGTCATATCGAAACAAAAAGTACACCATTAGAACTACATTGTCCGAAACCCCTGTAAAGGAAACTTTCTGTCATTTGGCTTGAACAGCAAGGGAAATATATTGGCTTGAAAATCAAGAAAAGTGGCGGCTACTACAACTTTCTGCCTAAACGGCATATTTTTTTCTTTCTTCTTTCATTTTCTTTTCCACAGATACCTTGGCACTGGAACATCGTAGAGAGTTGTTCAATGGCTCATTTTAAAGGAATTTAATTGGGTTAAAAATCTTTTGTAACTAAAATAAATTATTTCTAAAAGAGAATAAATTTTCCCACTAAAAACTGCATTTTTGATGTCTTTTCATACTGCAGTCTTTTTAAAGATATTTGATTTTTGTACATAAATCATAATCGTATACCAGCGGTAAGATTTGAACCCACGCCTCCGAAGAGATTGGCGGCTAACACCAGCGCCTTGGACCACTCGGCCACGCTGCCTCTCGTAACTATGTATGTGAATCTGGGTTGCAGCAGTAGCTAGAAACCTAGTAAGAGACGATCAGTCCAATGCTAAGAAATATAAAAAAATAGAGTCAGATCAAAACAAAAGTACATCATTAGAACCACCTTGTCTGAAACCCTACTAGATAAATAATGAATGTCGTCATAGTTTTATTAGAGCTATGACATGAATAGATCCGCTCTTTCAGAGAGAATTTTAATCTGCAATTTTGAATGTTTTTCGTAATCCCGGTAAAACATTCGTAAAATGTTTCTCAATTTACAAAGATCAGCCTGCATTGTTGCCATCTTTTTGGACTTCTGAATATAACTTCTAATTTTGTACTTATGCGTTCTTTGCAGCTTGTGTAAACTGCAAAAATATCCATGGTATCCGAGCAATAGTTTGAATCTTTCAATTAAAGCTAGAAAAATACCTTAAAATTTTAAAATTAGTTTTATTTTTGGTTAGGTTCTAACTACCCGACGTGGGATTTAATATGTATTTCCAGACCAAAAAATTTAATTTTTTTATATATTTTATTTTTCAGTTTAGAATCGATGAAGTTATTATGTAAACTGCAAAAATATAAGATATCTGAGCAATAATTTTAATCTTTTCATTCAAACTACAAAATACCTGAAAATTAAAAAATTAGTTTTATTTTTATTTTTGTTAGGTTATGGGTACTTGATACGAGTCTTAAGAAGTTTTAATTAGATAAGAATATTATTTCTTGTTTAGCAATAAGAAGCCTTCTAAGCGAGTTATACGTAATTTAAAAAAATAGTACTACACAAAAAACAGATATGGCATCTTGAAAAGAAAAAAGCAAAGGTATTCAACCGACCAGGCGTATCGAGAAGCAATAATGGAGAGAACCAAACAAACCAGCAAGGAGTGTTATCTTAATAATGAAGATTATAGACATGCAAAAATTGTTAGTGACAAACAACGTTATTATAATGATGAAGTTTATAGACATGCAAAAATTGAGACAGCCAAACAAAAGAACAAGGAACGGTATGATAATGATAAAGATTACGAAACAAACATAAGAAAAAAGTTGCTACCAGAATAATGGGTAGATACTGGGGTCACAAAAGCTATAATGAAAAAATTGAAACCTCTACGAGGCTTTACCAAAGAACACATAAGGACAAAGTGAAAAATTACATTCAGAAGTCCAAGAAGATGGCAAAAATGCATGCTGATCTTCGTAAATTGAGAAACATTTTACGAATGTTTTACCAGGATTACGAAAAGTATGCAAAATTACAGATTAAAATTCTCTTTGAAAGAGCGGATGCTATTGAAAAGTTGGATAGAAATGCTCTGGCAAAACTTCATAGTAATATCAAAAAGAAATGTTGTCAGTTTAATGAAAAGCTTCCAAGCTATGGACTGGCAACATTGGATCAGTTTGTAGATGCAATGGAAAATTCTAGACAACACAGTGAATATACGGAGGAGTACTTCTTAGAAAATTCGTATATTAATTTTGGAAGGAGCAATTACAGTGTATGTAGCAGTAATAAAAATATATATACAAGCATGCCTATGAACAGCGAAGGAAAAGCAATGTTTTTCAATTATGGCGGAAACGAACCTGTTAGGGTTATTAGTATATGTCTTTGTAAGATTCCTCCTCAAGAACAAAGTATTTCTAACTATGTTTTAAACAGTTCTTTTAGTTCTAATGAATATTTGGCAAAAAAATGCTCTGTGTATTAGAACAAGCTGTCCTGAAAAGTACAAGACAACTATTGAAAAATGCTCTGAAACTAGATCTGACAAGGAAATTATGATGGCTGAAGTCACCGATAACAATCTGAGTAAACATTCAAAAACAAAAATTGGGCAGCAGGTTACTTGGCAATGTCATCCTGATATCTGCAAGCTCTACCCGACGGATATTGAATTATGTCAAATTCTTTTTGAAATTCTTGAAAATAATATAGCATTAAAATTTTCAACTGACAAAGTGGTTGATTTCTACCTTAGCGGCTTGGATGATTGTGAAATCAATTACTGGGACACAAGAAAGCATGGACATTCGTTGTACTGTAGCCCAAATGAGGGATGTCAGACCTATTTGCGTTCTCTAAGGGCACTAGCTCCTTATTTTCCTGTCTTGACCTTTTTCATTAGTAGCGTATATAAGGCCGTCTAAGATTATACAAAGATTTAAGATTATACATATCCGGGTTGCAGCGGTAGCTAGCAACCTGTCATTTTTATATTAAAGAACAAACTAAAGCTTTGCAGCAAAAATTTAAATAAGTAAAACCTATATTATTAACCACCCTTTGGTTGTTTTGACGTCATTTCTAGTTGAACAGATTAATTGTAGAGAGGAAACTGATAAAACAAAATTAAGTACAGTTTTGAAGTCGTTTTTTTAATCTATTTTTCCAAATCTATTTTAATTTTAAAATAATATAATAAAGAAAGACCTCTTACCTATATAAATTTATATTAAAGTTAATATATTTAGCAAGGAGGTAACTAAACTAAGTTTCTCTTTTAAACTTTAAATTTAAGAGAGAATGCTTTAAATTCAATATATTAAAAATTATCTCCGGCGGACAATCGAACCTCCGGCGAATAAATTTCACTGTAATATCAGAGATTTATAATATAAAAAATACATGTCATGAGATTAATGTTCGTTAATACACCTTTTACAGTAATAAGGACCAATAGTAAGCTTCCATAAGAAGAAGAAGAAGAACGATTTATTGAAAAAAACATCAACAAAAAATTATTTCTGCCTCCCCTAAAAAGCAAAGCTTGTCCGTGGGGGAGGTAGAGAAAACAAAATCCATAAAACAAAGAACACTTGGCCACCGACACCACTAATACCAACACACTAAACAATAAATACAAAATAATATCATATATTACACATCCTCTGGGAACATCATATCAACAAAACCCCCACAATAAATAAATCAATTAATCAATCAAAACTCATATTCAGCAAAAAGCAGTTCCTTAATGATTTTTCTAAAAATATTGGGGTCACCAATAGTCTTAATATCACTATTCAAACTATTCCATTTCCGCGTACCTCTATAAAGAACAGAAAAACATGCACGGGAAGATATACCTCCAGGTACACAGAAGTCCGCGCTACCCCTTGTATCATGAGAATAAACAGTAGACCTAATGGACAATAAATCACCAAAACAACGAGGCTGAACATCCTGCTGCAGTCCAAAAATAAACCACAATACATAAAATTCACGAAGGCCTGCAGCCGGCAAAATTTTTAAAATTGGGTAAATTTCTCGAACAGAAATACGTGGAGATATACCGGCTAAGATTCTTACTGCATGATTTTGTAGAACTCTTATTGGTTTTTGGGTAGAAGAAAAAGTAGAGAGCCAAATACTTGAGCAATAAAGTATATACGGGTGTATTAAAGAAAAATAAAGATGGCAAAGGACAGACTTGGGAAAAAAATGTTGGAGTTTCTTCATTATACCGAGATTTCTTGCCAGAATTTTGCTAGTTAAAGTAACATGTTCCTTAAAAGATAGAGTTTCATCTATTACAACCCCAAGGTATTTAAAAGACGCAGTCCGTTTTATAACGCCATTGGGCATATCTAATTCCTTTATCCATGGGTAAAAGTTTGATGATCGCGAGAAAATCATAAAGTTAGACTTAGCCATGTTAATCCTTAATTTATTTACCCCCAGCCATGCTGTAAATCTATTAACTGATTCCTTCATGGAAATCTGCAGCAGCTCCGCTGTCTTAGCTGTGCCAATGGCTGTTTTGTCATCAGCAAAAAGTGAAACTGTTCCATTAGTCGGGTTTACCGTTAGTTCATTTATTCTATAGCAAAAATTATTTAGACAATTTGGTAAATCATTAATAAATATCAAGAATAATATAGGACCGAGAACTGATCCTTGCGGAACACCTATTTCAATACGCTTTTTTTCGGAAGAAGAATCATTTAGTTGGACATACTGATAACGATTACTTAAAAAACTTCTTAAAAACTTTAATGATTTGCCCCTCAAACCATACACCTCAAACTTCTCAAGTAGAAGTTCATGATCCACAGTGTCGAAAGCTTTCATCAGATCTAAAAATATAGCACCTATTTTTAAACCTTTATCTAATACGTCATTAAAAATAGTTGTCAAATAAATCATCACCTGTTCCGTTGTCCTTTTTCTATGTAACCAAAATTGTGTCTCTACCAGTAACTTATGATCCTCCAAAAAACTCATCATTCTAATACTAAAATACTTCTCTAAAACACAGGAAATGATGGGTAAAACAGATATCGGTCTATAGTTTCCTGTGTCATTTTGAATACCACCCTTTTGAATTGGGGTTATACGGGCAACTTTAAAACAGTCTGGGAATTTTCCTTGACGAAAACACTCACTAATTAACCCACATAAAACTTCAGCTATAACAGGAAAAATACATTTAAGAGTTTTTAGAGTAGTATGGTCGCTACCAGATGAATTACTACGAAACCCATAAATAATTTTTTTAATTTCATCAACTGTTAGAAGTCTAAGGTGAAGAGACACATCAATGGGGTCCCTCAGTAAGGACTCGGACGTTGGATCACCACTATCAGGTACAACTGACATAGCTAAATTCAGACCAATATTCGAAAAATAACTCTGAAAATCATTGCATATGTCCTTATCAGAATTCATAGTCTTTCCCATTACACTAACTAATTCATCAGGTACACTATTTATTTTTAATCCAATCACTTCTTTTATTAGTCCCCAGGTTTTCTTAGGGCATCTTTCGACCTCCTTAAACTTTTTCTCAAAATATTTCTTTTTTTCATTTCTTAAAATTGTGTTCAACCTATTTCGATAAATTTTATATAATTGCTTATTTTCTCGTGTCGGGTTAATTATTTGAGCTCTAGACATTTTATCTCTTATATTTATTTGTTTCAAAATCACAGGAGTAATCCAAGGTTTTTTACTTGAGTGCTTTATATTAAACTGTTTCAATATGACTACTTGACTTATCAAACTCTGCAACTTTTCATAAAATAAAACAAACTTCGAATTAGCGTCCTGAACATCACTTAGAACATCGTACAAATCCACCTTTTCTATATCATTTTTAAGTTTTACCATCACACTTTTACTGATCACTGGAATCCTTGATTTTTTGCCTTTAACCACCTTCGTGACAGTTCTAAAGCTAGCTGAAACTCCAAAGTGGTCAGATAAATCGTTGATAAGGACCCTGGGAAGACTCAAGGGTACATTAGAAAGGATGTTATCCAGAAGCTTAGCTGATGTTCCCGTAATTCTTGTAGGGATCCGGGTTGCAGCGGTAGCTTGCAACCTAGTAAGAGACGATCACGTCCAATGTTAAGAAATGTAAAAACCCATAGTTCCTAAAAAAGGAGTCAGACCAAAACAAAAAGTACACCATTAGAACCGCCTTGTCCGAAACCCCTGTATAGGAAACTTTCTGTCATTTGGCTTGAACAGCAAGGGAAATATATTGGCTTGAAAATCAAGCAAATTGACTTTTACCACGTTATTCTCCACAAACGGGATATTTTTTTCTCTTTTCTTTTGTATCCAGAGATAGCTTGGCACTGAAACATCGTAGAGGGTTGTTCAATAGCTCATTTTAAAGGAAATTAATTGGGTTAAAAACCTTTTGTAACTAAAATAAATTATTTCTAAAAGAGAATAAATTTTTCCACCAAAAACTCCATTTTCGATGTCTTTTCACACTGCAGTCTTTCAAATATAATCGTATACCAGCGGTAAGATTTGAACCCACGCCTCCGAAGAGACTGGTGGCTAACACCAGTGCCTTGGACCACTCGGTCAGGTTGCCTCTCATAAATAAATATATATGTGAATCTGGGTTGCAGCAGTAGCTAGCAATCTAGTAAGAGACGATCAGTCCAATGCTAAGAAATATAACAAAACTCCTAAAAATAGAGTCAAATCAAAACAAAAGTACATCATTAGAATTACCTTGTCTGAAACCCTACTAGATAAATATTGAATGTCGTCATAGTTTTATATTAGAGCTATGACGTGAATAGAAAAACACGAAAATATATTGTTGTTTCTGAAGACGTCATGAAATAATATCATTGCGCTATGACGTCAATAAAATCATTACGCCGTGACGTCATAATTACTATATAAGAAGCGTCAGAACTGTAAATGTTCTCATTCATAATTACATAATGGTTTCAATCAAGCAAGCTATACGCAAGTTGAAAAAACAGTACTACACAAACAACAGATCCGGGTTGCAGCGGTAGCTAGCAACCTAGTAAGAGACGATCACCTCCAATGTCAAGAAATATAAAAACCCATAGTTCCTAACAAAGGAGTCAGATCAAAACAAAAAGTACACCATTAGAACCGCCTTGTCCGAAACCCCTGTATAGGAAACTTTCTGTCCCTTGGCTTGAACAGCAAGGGAAATATATTGGCTTGAAAATAAAGAAAAGTGGCAGCTACTACAACATTCTGCCTAAACGGGATATTTTTTCCTTTCTTTTTTTCTTTTCCACAGATAGCTTGGCACTGGAACATCGTAGAGGGTTGTTCAATAGCTCATTTTAAAGGAAATTAACTGGGTTAAAAACCTTTTGTAACTAAAATAAATTATTTCTAAAAGAGAATAAATTTTTCCACTAAAAACTGCATTTTTGATGTCTTTTTACAATGCAGTCTTTCAAACATAATCGTATACCAGCGGTAAGATTTGAACCCACGCCTCCGAAGAGACTGGTGGCTAACACCAGTGCCTTGGATCTAGTAAGAGACGATCAGTCCAATGATAAGAAATATAATCCGGGTTGCAGCGGTAGCTAGCAACCTAGTAAGAGACGATCACGTCCAATGTTAAGAAATATAAAAACCCATTGTTCCTAACAGAGGAGTCAGATCAAAACAAACAGTACACCATTAGAACCGCCTTGTCCGAAACCCATGTATAGGCAACTTTCTGTCCCTTGGCTTGAACAGCAAGGGAAATATATTGGCTTGAAAATCAAGAAAAGTGGCAGCTACTACAACATTCTCCCCAAACGGGATATTTTTTTCTCTTTTCTTTTTTTCTTTTCCACAGATAGCTTGGCACTGGAACATCGTAGTGGGTTGTTCAATAGCTCATTTTAAAGGAAATTAATTGGGTTAAAAACCTTTTGTAACTAAAATAAATTATTTCTAAAAGAGAATAAATTTTTCCACCAAAAACTGCATTTTTGATGTCTTTTCACACTGCAGTCTTTCAAACATAATCGTATACCAGCGGTAAGATTTGAACCCACGCCTCCGAAGAGACTGGTGGCTAATACCAGTGCCTTGGACCACTCGGCCAGGCTGCCTCTCATAAATAAATATATATGTGAATTTGGGTTGCAGCAGTAGCTAGCAATCTTCTTCTAGTAAGAGACGATCAGTCCAATGATAAGAAATATAACAAAACTCCTAAAAATACAGTCAGATCAAAACAAAAGTATATCATTAGAATTACCTTGTCTGAAACCCTACTAGATAAATAATGAATGTCGTCATAGTTTTATATTAGAGCTATGACCTGAATAGAAAAACACGAAATTATATTGTTGTTTCTGAAACCGTCATGAAATAATATCATTGCGCTATGACGTCACCATGAAATAAAATCATTACGCCGTGACGTCATAATTACTATATAAGAAGCGTCAGAACTGTAAATGTTCTCATATTACATAATGGTTTCAATCAAGCAAGCTGCACGCAAGTTAAAAAAAAAGTACTACACGAACAACAGAGATAGTATCTTGAAAAGAGAAAGGCAAAGGTATTCAACCGACCAGGCGTATCGAGAAGTAAAAATTGAGACAACCAAACGAAAGATCAAGGAGCGTTATCAAAATGATAAACTTTATAGAGAAGCAACAATTGAGCAGGCTAGACAAAAGAGCAAGGAACGGTATGATAATGATAAAGATTTTAGACATGCAAAAATTGAGACAGCCAAACAAAAGTTCAAGGAGAGTTATCACAATGATGAAGATTACCGCATCAAATATAAGAAAAACCAAAAGCAAAGGTATTCAACCGTCCAGGTGTATCGAGAAGTAAAAATTGAGACAGCCAAACAAAAGATCAAGGAGCGTTACTGGGGTGACAAAATCTATAATAAAAAAATTAAATTCTCTGCGAGGTTGTACCGAAGAACGCATAAGGACAAAGGGAAAAATTACATTCAGAAATACAAGAAGATGGCAAAAATGCAGGCTGATCTTTGGAAATTGAGAAACATTTTACGCATGTTTTATCGGGATCACGAAAAGTATTCAAAATTACAGATTAAAATTCTCTTTGAAAGAGCGGATGCTGTTGAAAAGTCGGCTAGAAATTCTTTGGCAAAGCTTCATAGTAATATCCAAAAGAAATGTTGTCAGTTTAACTAAAAGCTTCCAAGGTATGGATTGGCAACTGCGGAACAGTTTATAGATGCAATGGAAAATGTTCGACAACACAGTGAATATACGGAGGCGTACTTCTTAGAAAATTCATATATTAATTTTGGAAGGAGCAATTGCAGTTTTTGTAGCAGCAATAAAAATATATATACAAGCATACCTATCAACAGCGAATGAAAAGCAATTTTTTTCAATTATGGCTAAAACGAGCCTGTTAGTTTTATTAGTATATTTGTTTGTAAGACTAATTATTTAGACCAAATTCCTGGAACACCGACTCAAGAAAAAAGCATTTCTAACTGTGTTTTAAACAGTTCTTTTAGTTCTACTTAATATTTGGCAAAAAATTCTCTGTGTAGTAGAACAAACTGTCCTGAAAAGTACGAGACAACTATTGAAAAATGCTCTGAATCTAGATCTGACAAGGAAATTATGATGGCTGAAGTCACCTATAACAATCTGAGTAAACATTCAAAACCAAAAATTGGGCTGCAGGTTACTTGGCAATGTCACCCTGATATCTGCAAGCTCTATCCGACGGATATTGAATTATGTCAAATTCTTTTTGATATCCTTGAAAATATTATAGCATTAAAATTTTCAACTGATAAAGTGGTTAATTTCTACCTTGGCGGCTTGGATTATTGTGAAATCAATTACAGGGACACAAGAAAGCATGGGCATTCGTTATACTGTAGCCCAAATGAAGGATGTCAGAGCTATTTGCGTTCTCTAAGGGCACTAGCTCCACATTTTCCTGTTTTGAACTGTTTCATTAATAGCATATATAAGGCAGTATCAAAATGTAAGATTATACAACATATTAATCTAATAAAAGTCGAGGGCTCGTACAAGGAACTAAGTCATTATATAGAAGAAGTGTCAAGTAGACTCTGTCGTAATAATAGTCAAGACTTCATTTACGGTGATAGCAATATTAGAGTTTCTGTGGATGAAAATACAATAATAAAATTATTTGGTGAGAGCCTTGATAAGGTAGCTAACATCAGGGGTGTATACCCCACAATGCATTGTGACAGTTGTGAGCAGATAAAGACAAAATACCAATTGAAGAGTCTAAGATCCCTTTCAAATAAGAAAGGTTTTGATGTAATGATGGCCACGATTTTAGAACACCTACAACAGGACATACCCAAAGATGATTACAGTAAAGAACGATCGCTCATGCATAGTAACTGATATATGGTGGTTCCAGGGGTAGTTACTTGTTGTTCGTCTCTTACTATTTCAAAAAAGAAAAAGCCGTAGGCTTTTTCTTGTTTGTAATGATAAAGCATAAAACGAATTCCAAGTTGTAACTGACGTCATCCTGGTTGTTATAGTAAAGAACGAACTCTTGCCCTTAGTTACCTACTATGTAATCTATCTTTTTTTTCTTCTTTTCCAGAGATAGCTTTGCACTGGAACATCGTAGAGAGTTGTTCAATGGCTCATTTTAAAGGAAATTAATTGGGTTAAAAACCTTTTGTAACTAAAACAAATTATTTTAAAACAGGATAAATTTTTCCACTAAAAACTGTATTTTTGATGTCTTTCCATACTGCTGTCTTTTCAAAGACATTTGATTTTTGAATCCGGGTTGCAGCGGTAGCTAGCAACTTAGTAAGAGACGATCACGTCCAATGTTAAAAAATATAAAAACCCATAGTTCCTAACAAAGGAGTCAGATCAAAACAAAAAGTACACCATTAGAACCGCCTTGTCCGAAACCCCTGTATAGGAAACTTTCTGTCCCTTGGCTTGAACAGCAAGGGAAATATATTGGCTTGAAAATCAAGAAAATTGACTTTAACCACGTTATTCTCCCCAAACGGGATATTTTTTTCTCTTTTCTTTTTTTTTGTATCCAGAGATAGCTTGGCACTGGAACATCGTAGAGGGTTGTTCAATAGCTCATTTTAAAGGAAATTAATTGGGTTTAAATTCTATAGTAACTAAAATAAATCATTTCTAAAAGAGAATAAATTTTTCCACCAAAAACTGTATTTTCGATGTCTTTTCACACTGCAGTCTTTCAAACATAATCGTATACCAGCGGTAAGATTTGAACCCACGCCTCCGAAGAGACTGGTGGCTAACACCAGTGCCTTGGACCACTCAGCCAGGCTGCCTCTCATAAATAAATATATATGTGAATTTGGGCTGCAGCAGTAGCTAGCAACCTAGTAAGAGACGATCAGTCCAATGCTAAGAAATATAACAAAACTCCTAAAAATAGAGTCAGATCAAAACAAAAGTACATCATTAGAATTACCTTGTCTGAAACCCTACTAGATAAATAATGAATGTCATCATAGTTTTATATTAGAGCTATGACGTGAATAGAAATACACGAAATTATATTGTTGTTTCTGATGACGTCATGAAATAATATCATTGCGCCATGATGTCAATAAAATCATTACGCCGTGACGTCATAATTACTACTTAAGAACGACAAAGATGTAAATTCTCTCATTCTGGATTAGATAATGGTTAGATCAAAGCAAGCTATACGTAAGTTGAAATCCGGGTTGCAGCGGCAGCTAGCAACCTAGTAAGAGACGATCACGTCCAATGTTAAGAAATATAAAAACCCATAGCTCCTAAAAAAGGAGTCAGATCAAAACAAAAAGTACACCATTAGAACCGCCTTGTCCGAAACCCCTGCATAGGAAACTTTCTGTCCCTTGGCTTGAACAGCAAGGGAAATATATTGGCTTGAAAATCAAGAAAATTGACTTTAACCACGTTATTCTCCCCAAACGGGATATTTTTTTATTTTTTTTCTTTTTTTTTTTCTTTTGTATCCAGAGATAGCTTGGCACTGGAACATCGTAGAGGGTTGTTCAATAGCTCATTTTAAAGGAAATTAATTGGGTTAAAAATCTATAGTAACTAAAATAAATTATTTCTAAAAGAGAATAAATTTTTCCAATAAAAACTGTATTTTTGATGCAGTGACGTCATAATTACTATATAAGAAACGTCAAAACTGTAAATGGTCTCATTCATGAATACATAATTATAATAAAGATCGAACTCTTCCCTATACTAACTTGCATACGCAACTTCACTATAGTTAATATAGTTAAGATTACAGTATTTATATTATACATCATTATAAATTATAAAAGGTTCAAATATTCGAAGATTATAGAGTTAAAAATTTTCCCACACCGGGAATCGAACCCGAGCCTGTTTTATAGTAAAGAACGAACTCTTGCCCTTAGTTACCTATGTCTTGTCAAATTAGCTAATTAATTTCACCTGATTTTGTTTTAAAAATAATTCCCACACCGGGATTCGAACCCAAGCCAATTGCTTGAAAGCCAACTATCCTAAACCACTAGACCATATGAGATATGTGTAAAAAGCTAATTAATTGTTTTATGATATCCGGGTTGCTGCGGTAGCTAGCATTACAGTAAAGAACAAACTTTCAGCCCATAGTAACTAAAATAAGATTATAATTTAAGACTCAAACAAGTAATTTGTTTGCTTTTGTATAAAATACTACCAACGGTAAGATTTAAACCCACGCCTCCGAAGAGAATGGTAGCTAATACCAGAGCCTTGGACCGCTCGGCCACACTGCCTCTGATAACTAAGTGAATCTGGGTTGCAGCAGTAGCTAGCAATTGCTTCGATTGCTAGCACGATCACGTCCAATGCTAAGAAATTTAAAATCCCAGAACTCTTAAAAATAGAGTCAGATTAAAACAAAAGTACATCATTAGAACCACCTTATCCGACACCCTACTATATAATGAATCTCGTCATAGTTTTATTAGAACTATGAAGTGAATAGATCCGGGTTGCAGCGGTAGCTAGCAACCTAGTAAGAGACTATCACGCCCCATAGTAAAAACTAAAGTAACCCATAACTCCTGAAACAATTTTCAGATCAAAACAAGAAGTACACTATTAGAACCTCCTTGTCCAAGACTTCTATATAGCAAACTTACCGTCCTTTTGTTTGAGTATCAAAGAAAATATATTTGATTAAATATCACGAAAATTGACTTTGACCACGATATTCTCCACAAACGGCATTTTTTTTCTTTCCGCTTTTTTCTTTCTCCTCAGCTAGCTGGGCACTGAAAAATCATAGAGAGCTGTAAAATAGCTCATTTTAAAGTAAATTGCTACATCTGGTGCCTTTTCTAATTAAAAATAAAATAGTTTTTAAAGTAGAATCAATTTTGTCAAAAAACTGCATTTTCGATGTATTTTCATACTGCAGGCTTTTCAAAGATATTTGAATTTTGAAGCAATCAAACAGTTCATGGTAATGAACTCTATAGCAATAAGAGCTACTTGTCTCTATAGTAACCGAAAATCTAAAGAACAAAATTTGGATACCAATAGATACATAAATGCAAACAGTTCGTTATAACAAACTGTGTTTTGTATAGTAAGAGTGACTCGTCTCAATAGTAAAACTTGCTAGATCTAGTTCCTTCTGTAATTAAAGATAAAATATTTTTTTAATAGTTCCGGTTTGCAGCGGTAGCTAGGAACCTAATCCGGTTTGCAGCGGTAGCTAGCAACCTAGTAAGAGACGATCACGTCCAATGTTAAGAAATATAAAAACCCATAGTTCCTAAAAAAGGAGTCAGATCAAATTCAAAAGAACACCATTAGAATTGCCTTGTCCGAAACCCCTGTATAGTAAACTTTCTGTCCCTTGGCTTGAAGAGCAAGGGAAATATATTGGCTTGAAAATCAAGAAAAGTGGCAGCTACTACAACATTCTGCCTAAACGGGATATTCTTTTTCTTTTTTCCTTTTGTATCCAGAGATAGCTTGGCACTGGAACATCGTAGAGAGTTGTTCAATGGCTCATTTTAAAGGAAATTAATTGGGTTAAAAATCTAGAGTAACAAAAATAAATTATTTCTAAAAGAGAATAATTTTTTCACCAAAAAATGCATTTTCGATGTCTTTTCACACTGCAGTCTTTCAAATCCGGGTTGCAGCGGTAGCTAGCAACCTAGTAAGAGGCGATCACGTCCAATGTTAAGAAATATAAAAACCCACAGTTCCTAACAAAGGAGTCAGATCAAAACAAAAAGTACACCATTAGAACCGCCTTGTCCGAAACCCCTGCATAGTAAAATTTCTGTCCCTTGGCTTGAACAGCAAGGGAAATATATTGGCTTGAAAATCAAGAAAAGTGGCAGCTACTACAACATTCTGCCTAAACGGGATATTTTTTTCTTTTTTTTTCTTTTTTCTTTTCCACAGATAGCTTGGCACTGGAACATCGTAAAGGGTTGTTCAATAGCGCATTTTAAAGGAAATTAATTGGGTTAAAAATCTATAGTAACTAAAATAAATTATTTCTAAAAGAGAACAAATTTTCCCACCAAAAACTGCATTTTTGATGTCTTTTCACACTGCAGTCTTTCAAACATAATCGTATACCAGCGGTAAGAATTGAACCCACGCCTCTGAAGAGACTGGTGGCTAACACCAGTGCCTTGGACCACTCGGCCAGGCTGCCTCTCATAAATAAATATATATGTGAATTTGGGTTGCAGCAGTATCCGGGTTGCAGCGGTAGCTAGCAATCTAGTAAGAGACGATCACGTCCAATGTTAAGAAATATAAAAACCCATAGTTCCTAACAAAGGAGTCAGATCAAAACAAAAAGTACACCATTAGAATCGCCTTGTCCGAAACCCCTGTATAGGAAACTTTCTGTCCCTTGGCTTGAACAGCAAGGGAAATATATTGGCTTGAAAATCAAGCAAATTGACTTTTACCACGTTATTCTCCCCAAACGGGATATTTTTTTCTTTTTTCTTTTCTTTTCCAGAGATAGCTTGGCACTGGAACATCGTAGAGGGTTGTTCAATAGCTCATTTTAAAGGAAATTAATTGGGTTAAAAACCTTTTGTAACTAAAATAAATTATTTCTAAAAGAGAATAAATTTTTCCAATAAAAACTGTATTTTTGAAGCAGTGACGTCATAATTACTATATAAGAAACTTCAAAACTGTAAATGGTCTCATTCATGAATATCACAATAAGAGACGATCACGTCCAATGCTAACATAACAATAAAGAACGAACTCTAATTAAATTTTGTTATTATTATAATAAAGATCGAACTCTTCCCTATACTAACTTGCATACGCAACTTCACTATAGTTAAGATTACAGTATTTATATTATACATCATTATAGATTATAAAAGGTTCAAATGTTCGAAGATTATAGAGTTAAAAATTTTCCCACACCGGGAATCGAACCCGAGCCTGTTAAGTGAAAGTTAACTATCCTAGCCACTAGACCATATGGAACCATAAAGAATTACAAAAAGACGATCATTAGGATATCATACATAAGGCATTATAGTATGGTAAAGATCGACCTCTAGCCTATTTAAATTTTTACTATAGAGTTCATTACCATGAACTGTTTGATTGGTTCAAAATTCAAATATCTTTGAAAAGACTGCAGCATGAAAATACATCAAAAATGCAGTTTTTTGACAAAATTGATTCTACTTTAAAAACTATTTTATTTTTAAATATAAAAGACACTAGATGTAGCAATTTCCTTTAAAATGAGCTATTATACAACTCTCTATGATTTTCCAGTGCCCAGCTAGCTGAGGAGAAAAAAAGCGGAAAAAAAGATGCCGTTTGTGGAGAATATCGTGGTTAAAATCAATTTTCTTGATTTTCAAGCCAATATATTTTCTTTGTTATTCATTATAATAAAGAACGAACTCTTGCCTATAATAGATTAGATACTCAACTTAATTATAGTTAATGATATAGTAATGATAGGGTTTTATTGATAGCTGAACTACAAATTAAAAGAAAAAGACACCAGCTGGATTTGTTACATTAAAATATAATAAAGATCGAACTCTTCCCTATACTAACTTGCATACGCAACTTCACTATAGTTAAGATTACAGTATTTATATTATACATCATTATAGATTATAAAAGGTTCAAATGTTCGAAGATTATAGAGTTAAAAATTTTCCCACACCGGGAATCGAACCCGAGCCTGTTAAGTGAAAGTTAACTATCCTAGCCACTAGACTATATGGAACCATAAAGAAGTATGATTTAAGAGCCATATGCATATTATTATTTCACCATACCAATTATACTAAGGCCAAAACAAAATCGTCGACTTGCAACCTTACTTTTGACACATTAGTTAAATCTTCATCAGGCTTAAAAAAATTTTTGCTAGTTAATTTCTAAATTGTTAATTTGTAGTTAATTTGTAAAGACATCCATTTAGCAAAAGAAAAGTAATATTTTTTATAATAAATTATAGTAAAGAACGAACTTCAGTCCATAGTAACTAAAACAAGATTATAATCAGCTTTGGTATAAAATACTGTCATTTATAATAAAGAACGACCTCTTGCCTATACTAAATTTTATACGCCACTTAATTATAGTATAGGCTAGTAATTCAACAGATAGCTTGGCACTGGAACATAGTAGAGAGTTGTTCAATGGCTCATTTAAAGAAAATTAATGGGGTTAAAAACTTCTTGTAATTAAAATAAATTATTTTTATTACATTAAGAAATTTTAATTATGTTCCTTAAGAAATCATCATAAGTTAAAATTTCCCATACAAAATTTGAACTCAAGCCAACTGGGTGAGAGCTATCCCAACCTCTAGACCATAAAGGATTTATTAAAATATCCGATTAATGACGTTTATGTTAAAGAACAAATTATAAACCTAGTTGGCTGTCTGATTGTTTGAGGATCGTCTCTTACTATTTCCAAAGAAGAAAAAGCCGTAGACTTTTTCCTGTTTGTAATTTTTACATTAAGGAACGAACTGAAATAATAAAAGGAATAATTATATAGACGATTAGTTAATTGTTTACATTAAAACTTGGTAATTGGAATAACAAGCCATTGCATACATTAGACTCAGTGCTATAGTAAAGAACGAACTCTAGCCAGTAGTTCTTGAAATGTGCAGGAACAACTAAGCCGATAGCTCCAGGTACAATAAGGCAAGTAGTTTTAGGCAATTAGGTTCTAGTAAGAGACAATCACGTCTAATGCTCAGAAATATAAAAACCCATAACTCCTAAGAAAAGTGTCAGATCAAAACTAAGGTACACCATTAGAACGGCCTTGTCTGAAACCCCTTTATAGGAAACTTTCTGTTCCTTGGCTTGAACAACAAGGGAAATATATTGGCTTGAAAATCAAGAAAAGTGGCAGCTAATACAGCATCCGGGTTGCAGCGGTAGCTAGCAACCTAGTAAGAGACGATCACATCCAATGTTACGAAATATAAAAACCCCTAACTCCTAAGAAAAGAGTCAGATCAAAACAAAAATTACACCATTAGAACCACCTTGTCTGAAACTTCCCTATAGTTAACTTTCTGTCCCTTGGATTGAATAACAAAGAAAATATATTGGCTTGAAAATCAAGAAAAGTGGCAGCTACTACAACATTCTGCCTAAACGGGATATTTTTTTCTTTTTTTTCTCTCTTTTCTTTTGTATCCAGAGATAGCTTGGCACTGGAACATCGTAGAGGGTTGTTCAATAGCTCATTTTAAAGGAAATTAATTGGGTTAAAAATCTATAGTAACTAAAATAAATTATTTATAAAAGAGAATAAATTTTTCCACCAAAAACTGCATTTTCGATGTCTTTTCACACTGCAGTCTTTCAAACATAATTGCATACCAGCGGTACAGAAAAGAACGATCTTTCACCCATAGTAACTGATATATGCTGGTTCCAGGGGTAGCTGCAAGCTATCCAGATTGCAGCGGTATCCGGGTTGCAACGGCAGCTGTAACCCAGATTCTCTTTGCTTAAACAACGATCCGGCTTGCAGCGGTAGCTAGCAACCTAGTAAGAGACGATCACGCCCCATAGTAGAAACTAAAGTAACCCATAACTCCTGAAATTGCAATAAGGAACGAACTGTAACCCATAGTAACTTATTATGGTAAAGAAAAAATTCAAGGCCATAGTTTATAATAAAGATCGACCTCTTGCCTATGCTAAAATAAAAATCCATTACATACATTTGATTTAGTTAGCTACTTGATTGGTTGTTATCCGGGTTGCAGCGGTAGCTAGCAACCTAGTAAGAGACGATCACGTCCAATGTTAAGAAATATAAAAACCCATAGCTCCTTAAAAAAGGAGTCAGATCAAAACAAAAAGTACACCATTAGAACCGCCTTGTCCGAAACCCCTTTATAGGAAACTTTCTGTCCCTTGGCTTGAACAGCAAGGGAAATATATAGGCTTGAAAATCAAGAAAATTGACTTTAACCACGCTATTCTCCCCAAACGGGATATTTTTTTCTCTTTTCTTTGTATCCAGAGATAGCTTGGCACTGGAACATCGTAGAGGGTTGTTCAATAGCTCATCCTAAAGGAAATTAATTGGGTTAAAAATCTATAGTAACTAAAATAAATTATTTCTAAAAGAGAATAAATTTTTCCAATAAAAACTGTATTTTTGATGAAGTTTACATAAAGGCTCGATCACGCTTTAACGATCAATTTAAGCTGAAACTAAATAACGGACAATTTTGCCTCCATATATTCACAGTGATGTATAAGATTTCTCATTACATCTGTAAACTGTTCCACAGTTGCTGGTCCATACCTGGGAAGCTTTTCACTAAACATGCAACATTTCTTTTGGATATTACTATGAAGTTTTGCGAAAGCATCTCTTGCTGACTTTTCAACAAAATCTATTCTTTCAGAGATAATTTTAATCTTTAATTTTGAATATTTTTCGTAATCCCAGTAAAACATTCGTAAAATTTTTCTCAATTTACAAAGATCAGCTCTGTGCGTTCTTTGCAGCTTGTGTAAACTGCAAAAATATCCATGGTATCCGAGCAATAGTTCGAATATTTCAATTCAAGCTAGAAAAATACCTTAAAATGTTAAAATTAGTTTTATTTTTGGTTAGGTTCTAACTACCCGATGTGGGATTGACTATATAGTTTCAGACCAAAAAATTCTATTTTTTAATATATATTTTATTTTTCAGTTTAGAATCGCTAAAGTTATTCTGTAAACTGCAAAAATATTTATGATATCTGAGCAATAATTTTAATCTTTTCATTCAAACTAACAAAATACCTGAAAATTTAAAAATTAGTTTTCCTTTTTTTTACAATAAAAGACGATCATTGGAATAACAATCCATTGCATACCTTGAACTTAGTCAGCTACTTTTTTGTTTGAGGTTCGTCTCTTACTATTTCAAAGAAGAAAAAGCCGTTGGCTTTATCCTGTTTGTAATCATATATCAAACAGTTCGTGTTATCAAACTGTATAGTAAGAACGACTCGTCTCAATTGTAACCGAAACTCTAAAAAACGGAATTTTAATATCAATAGATACATCAAAAGAATTGGATTTTTATACTGATTTTAAATATGTTACATTAAGGAATAAAATGTAGCCCATAGTAACTGAAGTAATAAAAGGAATTATTATATAGATGATTATTTTAATTATACTTCTTAAGTAATCATTAGTAAAATTTTCCCATACCGGGAATCGAACTCGAGCCAACTGGGTGAGAGCCAGCTATCCTAATCACTAGATCATGTAGGATATATTAAGATATTTGATTAATGACGTTTATCTTAAATTACTTTGTTCTCTTGAGACTATAATATATTTATAGCTATGTTTCCAAACACCTCCTTATATTATCATGTTCGAGTAGTAAGAACCTATCAAAAATACTAATTAATTTTAAAATTTTCAGGCATTTTTCTAGTCTACATTAAAGAACGATCTTCAGTCCATATTACAGTAAAGAACAAACTTCCAGCCATAGTAATTAAAATAAGATTATAATTAATTATAACCGTAGATTGTAGCCAGGTCGTCTCTTACTTTTCCAATTAAGAAAAAGCCATAGGTTTTTTCCTGTCTGTAATATCCGGATTGCAGCGGTAGCTAGCAACCTAGTAAGAGACGATCACGTCCAATGTTAAGAAATATAAAATCCATAGTTCTTAAAAAACGAGTCAGATCAAAACAAAAAGTACACCATTAGAACCGCCTTGTCCGAAACCCCTGCATAGTAAAATTTCTGTCCCTTGGCTTGAACAGCAAGGGAAATATATTGGCTTGAAAATCAAGAAAAGTGGCAGCTACTACAACATTCTGCCTAAACGGGATATTTTTTTCTTTTTTTCTTTTTTTTTCTTTTTTGTATCCAGAGATAGCTTGGCACTGGAACATCGTAGAGGGTTGTTCAATAGCTCATTTTAAAGGAAATTAATTGGGTTAAATATCTATAGTAACTAAAATAAATTATTTCTAAAAGAGAATAATTTTTTCCACCAAAAACTGCATTTTGATGTCTTTTCACACTGCAGTCTTTCAAACATAATCTTATACCAGCGGTAAGAATTGAACCCACGCCTCTGAAGAGACTGGTGTCTAACACCAGTGCCTTGGACCACTCGGCCAGGCTGCCTCTCATAAATAAATATATATGTGAATTTGGGTTGCAGCAGTAGCTAGCAACCTAGTAATAGACGATCAGTCCAATGCTAAGAAATATAAAAACCCAAAACTCCTAAAAATAGAGTCAGATCAAAACAAAAGTACATCATTAGAAATACCTTGTCTGAAACCCTACTAGATAAATAATGAACGTCATCATAGTTTTATATTAGAGCTATGACGTGAATAGAGTGACGTCATAATTAGTATATAAGGAAAGTCAAAACTGAAAATTCTTTCATTCTTGATTAGAATAATGGTTAGATCAAAGCAGGCTATACGCAAGTTGAAGAAAGAGTACTACACAAACAACAGATATATTAACTTTAAAAGAAAAAAGAAAAGGTATTCAACCGACCAGGTGTATCGAGAAGTAATAATTGAGAGAGCAAAACAAAGGTATTCAACCGACCAGGCGTATCGAGAAGTAATAATTGAGAGAGCAAAAGAAAACAGCAAGATGTGTTATCACAATGATGAAGATTATAGACATGCAAAAATTGAGACAGCCAAACAAAAGATCAAGGAACGGTATGGTAATGATGAACATTACAGAGAAGCAAGAATTGAGCAGGCTAAACAAAAGATCAAGGAGCGTTATCACAATGATAAACTTTATAGAGAAGCAACAATTGAGCAGGCTAGACAAAAGAGCAGGGAACGTTATCACAATGATGAAGATTATAGTATAATAAGAACGACTTCTTGCCTATACTAAATTTTATACGCCACTTAATTATAGTTTAGGCTAGTAATTCAACAGATAGCTTGGCACTGGAACATCGTAGAGAGTTGTTCAATGGCTCATTTTAAAGAAAATTAACGGGGTTAAAAACTTCTTGTAATTAAAACAAATTATTTTTATTACACTAATTTTATATAAAGGATCGGCATAGTTAATTATAAATGGGTATTATGCAAGTTTCATCGGTATCATGGCTGTAGAGATTGCTGAAACTTAGTAAAGAATAAACCATGGTAGTTACTGGACTTAGTTAGCTGCCTGATTCTCTGGTTTTTGACTCTTACTATTCCATCCGGGTTGCAGCGGTAGCTAGCAACCTAGTAAGAGACGATCACGTCCAATGTTAAGAAATATAAAAACCCATAGTTCCTAAGAAAGGAGTCAGATCAAAACAAAAGTACACCATTAGAACCGCCTTGTCCGAAACCCCTGTATAGTAAACTTTCTGTCCCTTGGCTTGAACAGCAAGGGAAATATATTGGCTTGAAAATCAAGAAAAGTGGCAGCTACTACAACATTCTGCCTAAACGGGATATTTTTTTCTTTCCGCTTTTTCTTTCTGCTCAGCTAGCTGGGCACTGGAAAATCATAGAGAGCTGTATAATAGCTCATTTTAAAGGAAATTGCAACATCTAGTGCCTTTTTTAATTAAAAATAAAATACTTTTTAAAGTAGAATCAATTTTGTCTAAAAAATTGCATTTTTGATGTATTTTCATACTGCAGTCTTTTCAAAGATATTTGAATTTTGAAGCAATAAAACAGTCCATGTAATGAACTCTATAGTAATAATAGCTACTTGTCTCAATAGTAACCGAAACTCCTGGAACCAAAATTTTCTTTTTTGGCTTAATCGCTAAAATTATTATGTAAACTGCAAAAATATTTATGATGCCTAATCAGTAATAGTAATTTTTTAATTTAAACAACAAAAATACATGAAAATTCTAAAATTAGTTTTGCTTTTTGTCTCCTGGAAGAAATTTTTTTTTCATCTCAGTTCAAATTTATTATTGTATCCTGTAACCCGTAAAGTACATATCTCCATATTATTGTCTCATAATTGCAATTATTTTAGTTTTCAGTCCAGAATCACTAAACTTATTATGTAAACTGCAAAAATATTTATGGTGTCTAACCAATAATACTAATTTTGTAATTCAAACAAGATAAATACCTGAAAATTTTAAAATTAGTTTTGTTTTATGCTAGGTTTTAGATACTCGACACGGGATTTTGTGTGCTTAATAATTTTAAATCTTGAAAAAATATGGTCTCGCTTGAAAGGAAAAAAAGAAAGAATAACCAAAAACAATATCAAAATAGAACAATCCAAATTTCTACTAATAGAAAACTTTACTACACAAAAAATAAAGCTAACATCCTGAAATATAAGAAAAGTTTATTTAAAAGAGATAAAAATGCCACCAAACGCAATAAAGCTCGAGCACGCGTAAGGATTGCTACTAAGATGTCTTGTGATCCAGAATTTAAGAAAATGAAATATGACAGAGCAAAACAGAGGTATCTTACGGATCAGGGGTATCGAGAAGGGAAAATTGAGACAGCGAAACAAAAGAGCAAGGAACGGTATGATAACGATATAGATTACCGAAACAAACATAAGAAAAAAGTTGCTACCAGAATAATGGGTAGATACTGGGGTGACAAAAGCTATAATGAAAAAATTAAATTCTCTGCGAGGTTGTACCGAAGAACGCATAAGGACAAAGGGAAAAATTACATTCAGAAATACAAGAAGATGGCAAAAATGCAGGCTGATCTTTGTAAATTGAGAAACATTTTACGCATGTTTTATCGGGATCACGAAAAGTATTCGAAATTACAGATTAAAATTCTCTTTGAAAGAGCGGATGCTGTTGAAAAGTCGGCTAGAAATGCTTTGGCAAAGCTTCATGGCAATATCCAAAAGAAATGTTGTCAGTTTAACGAAAAGCTTCCAAGGTATGGATTGGCAACTGCGGAACAGTTTATAGATGCAATGGAAAATGTTCGACAACACAGTGAATATACGGAGGCGTACTTCTTAGAAAATTCGTATATTAATTTTGGAAGGAGCAATTGCAGTTTATGTAGCAGCAATAAAAATATATATACAAGCATACCTATCAACAGCGAAGGAAAAGCAATGTTTTTCAATTATGGCGAAAACGAGCCTGTTAGGGTTATTAGTAAATGTGTTTGTAAGACTAATGATTTAGAACAAATTCCTGGAACACCGACTCAAGAAAAAAGCATTTCTAACTGTGTTTTAAACAGTTCGTTTAGTTCTACTGAATATTTGGCAAAAAATTCTCTGTGTAGTAGAACACACTGTCCTGAAAAGTACGAGACAACTATTGAAAAATGCTCTAAAACTAGATCTGACAAGGAAATTATGATGGCTGAAGTCACCTATAACAATCTGAGTAAAAATTCAAAACCAAAAATTGGGCAGCAGGTTACTTGGCAATGTCACCCTGATATCTGCAAACTCTATCCGACGGATATTGAATTATGTCAAATTCTTTTTGATATCCTTGAAAACAATATAGCATTAAAATTTTCAACTGACAAAGTGGTTAATTTCTACCTTGGCGGCTTGGATTATTGTGAAATCAATTACAGGGACACAAGAAAGCATGGGCATTCGTTATACTGTAGCCCAAATGAGGGATGTCAGAGCTATTTGCGTTCTCTAAGGGCACTAGCTCCACATTTTCCTGTCTTGAACTGTTTCATTAATAGCGTATATAAGGCAGTATCAAAATGTAAGATTATACAACATATTAATCTACTAAAAGTCGAGGGCTCGTACAAGGAACTAAGTCATCACATAGAAGAAGTGTCAAGTAGACTCTGTCGTAATAATAGTCAAGACTTCATTTACGGTGATGGCAATATTAGAGTTTCTGTGGATGAAAATACAATAATAAAATTATTTGGTGAGAGCCTTGATAAGGTAGCTAACATTAGGGATGTATACCCCACAATGCATTGTGACAGTTGTGAGCAGATAAAGACAAAATACCAATTTTATAATAAAGATCGAACTCTTCCCTATACTAACTTGCATACGCAACTTCACTATAGTTAAGATTACAGTATTTATATTTTTACATTAAAAGACGATCACTGAAATAACAAACCATTCCATACATTGGACTTAGTTAGCTACTTGATTGTTTGAGTTTCGTCTCTTACTATTTAAAAGAAGAAAAAGCCGTAGGCTTTTTCCTGTTTGTATTTATATAGTTAAAAAACGAACGCAAGTCCAAAGAAACTGAACACTGTGGTTCATTCATATTATCTTCATTATTTTAGCTAGAATGTAAATAAACAAGTTTCTTTTTTAAATTTTTTATAATAAAGAACGAACTCTTGCCTATACTACATAAGCCTATACTAGTTAATTACAATAAAGAACGAACTCTCGCCTATGCAAATCTTGGTTGCAGCGGTAGCTAGCAACCTAGTAAGAGACGATCACGTCCAATGTTAAGAAATATAAGACCCCCTAACTCCTAAAAAAAATATTCAGATCAAAGCAAAAAGTACACCATTAGAACCGCCTTGTCCAAAACCCCTATAAAGGAAACTTACCGCCCTTTGACTTGAAAAAAAGTGGTGTCGAACAGGGAATCAACAAAATTAACTTTAACCACGTTATTCTCCACAAACGGGATATTTTTTTCTTTCCGCTTTTTCTTCCTCATCAGCTAGCTGGACGCTGGAAAATCATAGAGAGCTGTATAATAGCTAATTTTAAAGGAAATTGCTAAATATAGTGCCTTTTGTAATTAAAAATAAAAAACTTTTGAAAGTAGAATCAATTTTGTCAAAAAATTGGATTTTTAATGTATTTTCATGCTGCAGTCTTTTCAAAAATATTTGAATTTTGAAGCAATCAAACAGTTCATGGTAATGAACTCTATAGTAATAATTGCTACTTGTCTCAATAGTAACCAAAACTCTAAAGAGCGAAATTTTGATACCAATAGATACATCAAAGCAAACAGTTCGTGACAACGAACTGTATGTTGTATAGTAAGAGCGACTCGTCTCAATAGTAAAACTTGCTACATCTAGTTCCTTCTGTTATTATAAAGATAAAATATTTTTTTAATTGTTCCGGTTTGCAGCGGTAGCTAGGAACCTAATTAAAAGAGATCATTCGAAGAACATTGTATATATTGTATTACATAAAGGACCGATATAGCTCATCATAAATGTTGTTTGTCAATTATTACATTAAAAGACGATCATTGGAATAAAAAATTATTGTATACATTGGACTTAGTTAGCTACTTTATCGTTTGATACATTAAGGAATGAACTAAAGCCCTTAGTAACTGAAATAATAAAAGGAATTATTATACAGGTTTTCCGGGTTGTTTATTGAAGAACGAACTCTAGCCTATAGTAACTGAAATCAAGGTTGCAGCGGTAGTTACTAACCTAGTAAGAGACGATCACGTCCCATACTCTGAAATACAATAACTTCTAAAGATAACTCCTAAAGATAATGTCAGACCGAAAAAAAAAGTACACTATTAGAACCATCTTGTCCTAATCAGTATGGTGCCATACTGAGGATCTTGTCTTATACGGGTTTTAAACAATTCATGGTAACGAACTGAATAGTAAGAGCGACTCGTCTCAATGGTAACCGAAAGTCTAAAAACGTAATTTTAATATCTATATGTATATCAAAAGAATTGGATTTTTATGCTGGCTTTAAATATCTAAGTTTCATTAAGTTTGAGTTATGAGCCTTAGAAAATTTGCCCTTTTTTCGAAAACAGGGGTACATTAAAAGACGATCATTCGAAGAACATATCATTGCATATATTGGACTTAGCTAGCTGTCAGATTCCTTGAAAAAAATCTTATTTGGCAACTGATCCGGGTTGCAGCGGTCAAAGTTATAATCAAAGTTAAATCAAGAAAAGTGGAAGCTACTACCGCATTCTGCCTAAACGGCATCCTTTTTTTCTTTCTTTTCCACAGATAGCTTGCCACTGCCATCGTAGAGAGTTGTTCAATGGCTCATTTTAAAGGAAATTAATTGGGTTAAAAACCTTTTGTAACTAAAATAAGTTATTTATAAAAGAAAATAAATTTTTCCACTAAAAGCTGCATTTTTGATGTCTTTTCATACTGTAGTCTTTTCAAAGATATTTTATTTTTGTACATAAATCATAATCGTATACCAGCGGTAAGATTTGAACTCACGCCTCAGAATAGACTGGTGGGTAGCACCAGAACCTTGGACCAGTCGTCCACGCTGCCTCTCATATTATCCGGGTTGCATCGGTAACTAGCAACCTAGTAAGAGACGATCACGTCCAATGTTAAGAAATATAAAAACCCATAACTCCTAAAAAACAGAGCCAGATCAAAACAAAAAGTACGCCATTAGAACCGCCTTGTCCGAAACACCTGTATAGGAAACTTTCCCTCCCTTGGCTTGAACAGCAAGGGAAATATATTGGCTTGAAAATCAAGAAAAGTGGCAGCTACTACAACATTCTGCCTAAACGGGATATTTTTTTCCACAGATAACTTGGCACTGGAACTTCGTAGAGAGTTATTCAATGGCTCATTTTAAAGGAAATTAATGGGGTTAAAAACCTTTTGTAATTTAAACAAATTATTTTTAAAACAGAATAAATTTTTCAACTAAAAACTGCATTTTTGATGTCTTTGCATACTGCAGTCTTTTCAAAGATATTTGATTTTTGAACCAATCAAACAGTTCGTGGTAAAGTTATATGATGAGACGTGTTTGTCTTTTGCTTTCAGAAAGTTTCTGGTACAAGACATAAATGAAAATAATAATTACAATAAAATAAATGGCATAGCCAGGATTTGAGCCTGGAGCCTCCATACCAACATATAGAGCTCTACCATTTGAGCTACTACGGCTTGTATATATTTGTTTTTGAGTCGGTATATGATGAAATAAATTAACATAAGAAAAATCTTCCAGCCCCGAGTTCATTTCATTTGTTGTATTTTTAGATGTTGTAAAGGTATTTTTCGTTTTCAAATTTAGATCTGAAATAGAAATAGACTAGGGAGTCTTTGATAAATATAAAGAGCGACATAATGTTTGCACTGACAGTTACTTATCTGGGCTATGATGTCATTTTCTCTCACAGACGAGCTACTTATCGCTCATCATATATATTTTGAATATCCAAGTTAAATATCTTGTAACAGCAAAGCGGATACTGCCACGTGTGGAAAAATAATTATAATAAAGAACGACCTCTTGCCTATACTAAATTTTATACGCCACATAATTATAGTATAGGTAGTAGTTGAACAGATAGCTTGGCACTGGAACATCCTAGAGAGTTGTTCAATGACTAATTTTAAAGGAAATTAATGGGGTTAAAAACCTTTTGTAATTAAAACAAATTATTTTTATTACATTAAGAAATTTTAATTATGTTATCATCATAAGAAATCATCATAAGTAAAAAATCATCAAGAAATTATCATAAGAAATCATCATAAGTAAAAAATTTCCCATACGGAAATTGAACTCAAGACAACTGGGTGAGAATTATCCCGACCTCTAGACCATATAGGATATATTAAAATATACGATTAATGAAGTTTATGTCAAAGAACAAATTATAAACCTAGTTAGTTGGCTGATTATTTGAGGATCGTCTCTTGCTATTCCAAAGAAGAAAAAGCCGTAGGCTTTTTCCTGTTTGTAATTTATAATCCGGGTTCAAGCAGTAGTTATAGTAAAGTCCGGGTTGCAGCGATAGCTAGCAACCTAGTAAGAGATGATCACGTCCAATGTTAAGAAATATAAAAACCCCTAAATTCTAAAAAAGATTCAGATCAAAACAAAAAGTACACCATTAGAACCGCCTTGTCTAAAACCCCTATAGAGGAAACTTACCGCTCTTTTGCTAGAATAACAAATTTTATAATAAAGAACGACCTCTTGCCTATACTAAATTTTATACGCCACTTAATTATAGTATAGGTTATCCTGGTTGAAGCGGTAGCTAGCAACCTAGTAAGAGACGATCACGTCCAATGTTAAGAAATATAATCCGGGTTGCAGCGGTAGCTAGAAACCTAGTAAGAGACGATCACGTCCAATGTTAAGAAATATAAAAACCCATAGTTCCTAGCAAAGGAGTCAGATTTTACATGAAAGAACGAACCTTAGCCCATAGTAGCAGAAATAAGAATATCTAGGTTGCAGCGGTAGCTAGCAACCTATTACATAATCTGGGTTTAAGTGGTAGCTAGCAACCTAGTAAGAAACGCCAAATTAAAAGATGATCATTCGAAGAACAAACAATTTCTTATATTGGACTTAGTTAGCTGCCTGATTCCTTGAGGTTCGTCTCTTACTATTTCAAAGAAGAAAAAGCCGTAGGCTTTTTCCTGTTTGTAATAATACATTATAGGAGGAGCATGGAGGCATAAAAGATTGTAATTCAAGGAAGGGGTAGTATTTGAGGGATAAGAGATTGCCATTGGCTTCTTAAAGTTGACAACCTTATATTTATTATTAAACTAAATCTCTATTTCCATAGGGGGTAATTACCATAAGAAAGCTTAAGAGGCTACCGCTTAAATTTCAGCCACCCTATGAAATTTGTAATTCAAGTCATTTCAGGAAATCTCTTTCTCTAAGAGCCTCAATTACGATAGGCATAAAACTATGACCAGAGCCACAAATTTCAGAGCATTGCCCATAAAATACTCCAGGTATATTCACTAAGAGTCTAGATTGATTAAGCCGACCCGGGACTGCATCTATTTTAATACCTAAGGATGGTACGGCCCATGAGTGAAGGACATCATCTGAGGTAATCATCATACGAATAGCTTGATTATATAGAACAGGGAGGCGATTATCAACATCAAGCAGACGATATATACCAAAAGAGAGCTCATTTGAGGGGATCATGTAAGAGTCAAATTGAACATCATCAAAATCAGAATACTCATAAGATCAGTATCATTGGTGTCCAGTCACTTTAATTGTTAGGGCGGGGTTATGAATCTCATCAATTAAGTAAAGAAGACGAATAGAGGGGAGGGCAATAGCTACCAAAATAATAGCAGGGATAATAGTTCAGACCGTTTCGATCGCTTGTCCATCAAGGAGATAACGATGAAGAAAATTATTGGAAAATAGCGCGGCTAAGAAAAACCCAACAAGTGAAGCGATAAGAATTACTACAAACAGGGCGTGATCATGAAAAAAAAATAAGCTGATCTATGAGAGATGAATGTCCATTTTGCACACCAATTTGAAACCATTGAGACATTTTTAAAGGGGTCTCCCCATCTTTGGAGCTTAAATCCAACGCATACGCGTTTCTGCCATTTTAAAATGTAGAAATTATAGTAATCTCTTCGTAAGAGTGGTCAGCAGGTGGGTGGGGATGATTTCACTCTACACTCGATCTTAAGTTTAGTGAAAAAAGATTAATTCGTTTGGTAATCATAGCTTCCCAGACGCAAAAAATAAATATAAGTGTGGCAACTATAGATATAATTCTTCCTAACGAAGAAATTACATTCCATGAGGTATATGTGTCAGGATAATCTGCATAGAGGCGCGATATGCCTGCGAGACCTGAGAAACTTTGTGAGAAAAAAGTTAAGTTTACCCCTAAAAATATCATAAAGAAATAAACCTTAAGAAGGAATTGATTCATTCTTAACCCGGTCATAAGAGGGAATCAATGCACAAATCACCCTATAATAGCAAATACAGCTCCTATTGACAAGACGTAGTGGAAGTGAGCAACAACGTAATAAGTATCGTGGAGTATGATATCAATTCCAGAATTCGAAAGGACAACTCCGGTAAGATCACCTACAGTAAATAAGAAGACAAACCCCAGGGCTCAGAGTATAGATGGGGTCATAGTAAGTCGTGTTCCGTGAAGAGTCCCGATCCATCTAAAAATCTTAATTCCAGTGGGGATTGCGATAATTATAGTCGCAGCAGTGAAATAGGCTCGAGTATCCACATCTATACCTACAGTGAATATATGGTGGGCTCAGACAACAAACCCAAGAATCCCGATAGCAAGTATAGCATAAATTATACCTAATGTACCAAATGCTTCCTTTTTCCCTCTTTCTTGACTAATAATATGAGAAACCATACCAAATCCGGGTAAGATTAGAATATACACTTCAGGGTGACCAAAGAACCAAAATAGATGTTGATAAAGAATAGGATCTCCACCACCTGCGGGATCAAAGAAAGAAGTATTTAAATTACGATCAGTCAACAACGTAGTAATAGCCCCTGCCAATACAGGTAGAGACAAGAGTAAGAGGACGGCTGTGATTCCTACGGCCCATACCAAGAGTGGTATACGGTCAATAGATATTGACTGAGGTATGATTTAAATGACGTTCTATATACATAAATTAGTTTAAAATTTTGGATCCAAAAACCCTTAAAATCACTAAAAATCAGCTTAAACATTACGTTTAGGGAATTTTGTATGTCACTTTTTCAACATTAATGAGGGGTCTGTTCAGTTTATTCCAAAAAATGACCCTGTTCAACATACTCCCTTAAAGTATGAGAAATCCAAATTCGACTCATCCCAATTTTAGCTCCCAAAAACTTCTAGAATGAGGATTTCAACCCCCCTATGCCAACAAGTCCGCTTGAAATGACTGGTAAATTAATCTTGATAGGTGCCGCAGTTTTCATGATAGTTGGCATAAATTTTAGTTTTTCATGATATAGGTCTTATGTACTATTTGGATAGAGCTATGTGTTAAGCTTTGGTTTAGCCTCCGAGAAAAACTCCTCCCCCAACCTGCTTCATAACTGAAGCGTTCTCGGGGGGGGGGGAGTCTTTCTCTCCTGGCTAAACTAAAGAGTAAGCTAAATTAAGCTACTGGGCTCATACCCCAATGATAGAGGAATCTCTCTTTAAATGATTAAATGATTATGCTTATTTTTTTCCTACGTCCTTATAGTATCTGCCCACTCCTGATTAGGTTTGTGGATTAGAATAGAAATAAACTCTTTAAGATTTATCCCCATTATAATTTAAGAAAGAAAGGAAAATAGACTAAAATATTTCTTAATTCAATCGGTAGCCTCAATGATCTTTTTAGCGAGTACACTAAATCAGTCATTTTCGTTTTTAATCCCTCTTGCCCTATTAATTAAAATTGGATCAGTCCCGTTTCATATATGATTGGTGAGTATCTCTAAGTCTATATCAAGGAAGATCCTATCAATCTTAATCAATATAAAAATATTTGTAAAAAGTAGATTTATAATTAAAAAAAAAAGTACAAAAAAAAAGTAGTAAAGCGTAAGAGAACGTATGGTAGTGCAATCTAGTATTTGACATCACCGAAACTATAAGACTCATACGCTATGTTAAATCGCGTAGATCGGTATATTGTCTAATAATTAATACACCAATATTTTTCTAATTATAAACTTATTATTTAAATTAATTAATTAATCTTTATCTTGTAGTACTACTTAAGAACGACAAAGATGTAAATTCTCTCATTCTTGATTAGAATAATGGTTAGATCGAAGCAAGCTATACGCAATTTGAAAAAACAGTACTACACAAACAACAGAGATAATATCTTGAAAAGAGAAAAGCAAAGGTATTCAACTGACCAGGCGTATCAAGAAGTAAAAATTGAGAGAGCAAAACAAAGGTATTCAACCGACCAGGTGTATCGAGAAGTAATAATTGAGAGAGCAAAACAAAACAGCAAGATGTGTTATCACAATGATGAAGATTATAGACAGGCAAAAATTGAGACAGCCAAACAAAAGTTCAAGGAGAGTTATCACAATGATGAAGATTACCGCATCAAATATAAGAAAAACCAAAAGCAAAGGTATTCAACCGTCCAGGTGTATCAAGAAGTAAAAATTGAGATCCGGGTTGCAGCGGTAGCTTGCAACCTAGTAAGAGACGATCACGTCCAATGTTAAGAATTATAAAAACCCATAGTTCCTAAAAAAGGAGTCAGATCAGAACAAAAAGTACACCATTAGAACCGCCTTGTCCAAGACCCCTGTATAGGAAACTTTCTGTCCCTTGGCTTGAACAGCAAGGGAAATATATTGGCTTGAAAATCAAGAAAAGTGGCAGCTACTACAACATTCTGCCTAAACGGGATATTTTTTTTCTCTTTTCTCTTTTCTTTGTTTCCAGAGATAGCTTGGCACTGGAACATCGTAGAGGGTTGTTCAATAGCTCATTTTAAAGGAAATTAATTGGGTTAAAAACCTTTTGTAACTAAAATAAATTATTTCTAAAAGAGAATAAATTTTTCCACCAAAAACTGCATTTTTGATGTCTTTTCACACTGCAGTCTTTCAAACATAATCGTATACCAGCGGTAAGATTTGAACCCACGCCTCCGAAGAGACTGGTGGCCAACACCAGTGCCTTAGACCACTCGGCCAGGTTGCCTCTCATAAATAACTATATATGTGAATCTGGGTTGCAGCAGTAGCTAGCAATCTAGTAAGAGACGATCAGTCCAATGCTAAGAAATATAACAAAACTCCTAAAAATAGAGTCAAATCAAAACGAAAGTACATCATTAGAATTACCTTGTCTGAAACCCTACTAGATAAATATTGAATGTCGTCATAGTTTTATATTAGAGCTATGACGTGAATAGAAAAATTACATATAAGAACGATTTAAAACACACAATATTATGTTTGCCACGTCCACTGATAAATATTAGAACACTTTCACTGGGAATGTTTGCTATGTAACATTACTGATAGGATATTGGAATTTACAGTAAAGAACGATCTCTTCCCCATAGTAACTAATATACAGTGGTTCTAGGGGTAGCTAGAAGCTATCCAGATTGTAGCGGTATCCGGAGTGTAGCGGCAGCTGTAACCCGGAGTCTCTTTACTTAAAAACAAAGAAAATATGTCGGCTTGTAATTAAACAAAACCCTAACAAAAAATTAAACTAATTTTCAAATTTTCAGGTATTTTTCCAGTTTTTAAATAAAGGATCGATAAAGTTATCATAAATCGTGTCAATCAAGAAGATCTGGTGTAGTAGTTATTAATAGAAGTTTTGTTTAGAATCCGGGTTGCAGCGGTAGCTAGCAACCTAGTAAGAGACGATCACGTCCAATGTTAAGAAATATATAAACCCATAGTTCCTAACAAAGGAGTCAGATCAAAACAAAAAGTACACCATTAGAAACGCCTTGTCCGAAACCCCTGTATAGGAAACTTTCTGTCCCTTGGCTTGAACAGCAAGGGAAATATATTGGCTTGAAAATCAAGAAAATTGACTTTAACCACGTTATTCTCCCCAAACGGGATATTTTTTTCTCTTTTCTTTTTTCTTTTCCACAGATAGCTTGGCACTGGAACATCGTAGAGGGTTGTTCAATAGCTCATTTTAAAGGAAATTAAGTGGGTTAAAAACCTTTTGTAACTAAAATAAATTATTTCTAAAAGAGAATAAATTTTTCCACCAAAAACTGCATTTTTGATGTCTTTCCGGGTTGAAGCGGTCGCTAGCAACCTAGTAAGAGACGATCACCTCCAATGTCAAGAAATATAAAACCCCCTAGTTCCTAACAGAGGAGTCAGATCAAAACAAAAAGTACACCATTAGAACCGCCTTGTCCGAAACCCCTGTATAGGAAACTTTCTGTCCCTTGGCTTGAACAGCAAGGGAAATATATTGGCTTGAAAATCAAGAAAAGTGGCAGCTACTACAACATTCTGCCTAAACGGGATATTTTTTTTCTTTTCTCTTTTCTTTGTTTCCAGAGATAGCTTGGCACTGGAACATCGTAGAGGGTTGTTCAATAGCTCATTTTAAAGGAAATTAATTGGGTTAAAAACGTTTTGTAACTAAAATTATAATAAAGAACGACCTCTTGCCTATACTAAATTATATAGGCCACTTAACTATAGTATAGGTTAGTAAATTTACATTAAAAGACGATAACTGAAATAACAAACCATTCTATACATTGGACTTAGTTATTTGCTACTTGATTGTTTGAGTTTCGTCTCTTACTATTAAAGAAGAAAAAGCCGTAGGCTTTTTCCTGTTTTTTACAGTAAGGACCGAAGTCTATCTCATAGTAACTAATGCAACGGGAAAAAGAAAAGAGGTCTGTGGTATATATTACGTCATAAAAGGTTACATTTGATTCTACATTAAAATACTATCATTGGAATAATATTTCACTATCCGGGTTGCAGCGGTAGTTAGCAACGTAGTAAGAGACGATCACGCCCCATAGTAAACCCGGGTTGCAGCGGTAGCTAGCAACCTAGTAAGAGACGATCACGTTCAATGTTAAGAAATATAAAACTCCATCACTCCCAAAAATCCAAAAATCGTTTTTTATAATAAAACACGACCTCTTTCCTATACTAAATTTTATACACAACTTAATTATAGTATAGGTTAGTAATTCCACAGATAGCTTGGCACTGAAACATCGTAGAGAGTTGTTCAATGGCTAATTTAAGGGAAATTAATGGGGTTAAAAACCTTTTGTAATTAAAACAAATTATTTTTAAAATAGAATCAGTTTTTTTTTTACAATTACAATAAAGAACGACCTCTAATTCATATGGGAACGACCCATATGAATTAAAATACCTAACTGTATGACATAACGTGGTTGCAGTAGTAGTAATCCGGGTTGCAGCGGTAGCTAGCAACCTAGCATGAGACGTCCTTTGGCTCGAATAAAAAAAAGTATATTGGCTTGAAAATCAAGAAAATTGTCTTAAACCACGTTATTCTTCACAAATGGCATCTTTTTTTCTTTCTTCTTTTCCACAGATAGCTTGGCATTGGAACACCATAGAGAGTTGTTCAATGGCTCATTTTAAAGTTAATAAAGGATCGATACTGTAAATAGAATTTTTTTAATTTATCATTGATATCATGGTTTTATTGATAGCTGAATTACAAACTAAAAGAAATCAACCCCAGGTGGCCTCGAAACACCAACTTTTCCGTTAATGGTTGATTATTCTAGCCACTTGCAGCACAACAACGTTAATTAAAGTTGTAAAATTAAAAATATGATTATGGTTGCAGCGGTAGCTAGCAATCCGAGTAGCAGTGGTAGCTAGAAACCTAGCAAGAGACAATAACGTCCAATTTTAAAATGTATAAAAACTAAATAAAGCCAAAATAAAGCCATCTATGTGAGAGCCAGCTATCCTAACCACTAGACCAAGCAGAATATATTAAAATATCTGATTAATGAAGTTTTTACCAACTACTAATCAAGCAAATACAATAAAGAACGAAACCTATCCCATGTTAACTGAAACATAGATAGGGATTATGTAATTTCCATCAGTATCATGGCTGTAGAGATGGCCAAAACCTAGAAAAGAACATTTCCTGTTAAAGAGTGATCAATGATGTCATAATCATAGTCTGTAGCCAGGTCGTCTCTTACTATTCCAATTAAGAAAAAGCCATAGGCTTTTTCCTGTTTGTAATTTCACATCAAACAAAGAAGATCCGGGTTGCAGCGGTAGCTAGCAACCTAGTAAGAGAAGATCACACTCCAGGTTGCATATAGTAAAGAACGAACTTCAGTCCATAGTAACTAAAACAAGATTATAATTAGCTTTGGTATAAAATACTGTCAGGGGTGGGATTCGATCCCATGCCTCCGAATTGAAGAGTGGCTAACACCAGCACCTTAAACCGCTCGACCACGCTGCCTCACATAACTATGCCGTTATAATGCCATTATAAACACCATAATACTCTAAATTAAATCCGAGTTGCAGCGGTAGCTAGCAACCTAGTAAGAGACGATCACGTCCAATGTTAAGAAATATAAAAACCCATAGTTCTTAAAAAAAGAGTCAGATCAAAACAAAAAGTACACCATTAGAACCGCCTTGTCCGAAACCCCTGCATAGTAAAATTTCTGTCCCTTGGCTTGAACAGCAAGGGAAATATATTGGCTTGAAAATCAAGAAAAGTGGCAGCTACTACAACATTCTGCCTAAACGGGATATTTTTTTCTTTTTTTCTTTTTTTTCTTTTTCTGTATCCAGAGATAGCTTGGCACTGGAACATCGTAGAGGGTTGTTCAATAGCTCATTTTAAAGGAAATTAATTGGGTTGAAAATCTATAGTAACTAAAATAAATTATTTCTAAAAGAGAATAAATTTGTCCACCAAAAACTGCATTTTGATGTCTTTTCACACTGCAGTCTTTCAAACATAATCGTATACCAGCGGTAAGAATTGAACCCACGCCTCTGAAGAGACTGGTGGCTAACACCAGTGCCTTGGACCACTCGGCCAGGCTGCCTCTCATAAATAAATATATATATGAATTTGGGTTGCAGCAGTAGCTAGCAACCTAGTAATAGACGATCAGTCCAATGCTAAGAAATATAAAAACACAAAACTCCTAAAAATAGAGTCAGATCAAAACAAAAGTACATCATTAGATTATAATAAAGAACGACCTCTTGCCTATACTAAATTATATAGGCCACTTAACTATAGTATAGGTTAGTAAATTTACATTAAAAGACAATCACTGAAATAACAAACCATTCCATACATTGGACTTTGTTAGCTACTAATTGATTGTTTGAGTTTCATCTCTTACTATTTAAAAGAAGAAAAAGCCGTAGGCTTTTTCCTGTTTGTATTTATAGTTAAAAAACGAACTCAAGTCCAAAGAAACTGAACCCTGTGGTACATTCACATTATCTTCATTATTTTAGCTAGAATATAATAAAGATCAAACTCTTCCCTATACTAACTTCCATACGCAACTTCACTATAGTTAAGATTACAGTATTTATATTTTTACATTAAAAGACAATCACTGAAATAACAAACCATTCCATACATTGGACTTAGTTAGCTACTTGATTGTTTGAGTTTCGTCTCTTATAATATAAGGACCCGTAAGACTACAAAGCTGAAACATTAATGGCTTTATCCAAGCAAGCTTCAAGTAAATTAAAGATAATAGTACTACACAAAAACAAGGCATAGTATCATGAAAAGAGAAAAGCAAAGGTATTTAATAGACCAGTTGTATGGAAAAGTTAAAATTGAGAGAGAAAAGTCAAGTATTTATGTTAGACAAGGATCTTTTGAAAATTTGCTTCTCTGCAGTAAAATACATTGTCCAGTCGGGCAAAGCCACGGAAGAGGAGGTGTACGAAGAGAGCAACCAGAATCTTGTAACAACAATGAGTGTGCTCAAAGGAATCTACCATATATACTTATAACTAAAGAACCAGTATCTACAATTACAACAAGCATCAACACTACAAATGCCCGAAATAGAAGCAAGAGCGAAGAGATAGTAAGAGATGAAAAGTGTCAATTAAAATGCTGCAAGATTAATTAAGCTGCTTGCTGTGAGTTTCATGAGAACTGTACTAGCTATATAGATAGGTGGTTCAGAGCAAGAAAACTAAGGTCATTTTGTGGTAATTCTAGTGTTTTTGGAATCAACAAGTAGCTGCTGTGGTTTTTCTAATAATTTCTTTTGTCTTACTTTATGTTCGAAGATTATAGAGTTAAAAATTTTCCCACACCGGGAATTACATTAAAAGACGATCACTGAAATAACAAACCATTCCATACATTGGACTTAGTTAGCTACTTGATTGTTTGAGTTTCGTCTCTTACTATTTAAAAGAAGAAAAAGCCGTAGGCTTTTTCCTGTTTGTATTTATAGTTAAAAAACGAACTCAAGTCTAAACAAACTGAACACTGTGGTTCATTCATACTATCTTCATTATTTTAGCTAGAATGTAAATAAACAAGTTTCTTTTTTAAATTTTAAATTGAAAAGATAGTGCTTTTAATTCAACATATTAAAACTTCACCCCAACGGGGAATGGAACACCCTTCTCCAAGGTAACAAGTGGGCATACTTACAATTAGACTATCGAAGACTTATAAAATAAAAGTTACATATAAGATATGATGATAATTTTTTAATCCGAGTTACATAAAGGCTCGATCATCGAATTTTTACATTAAAGAACGAACTTTAGTCCATAGTTTATTTATATTAAAGGACGATCATTAGAAATTACATAAAGGACCGATATAACTTATCAAAAATGGTGTTTGTCAATTATTATTAGAGTAAAGAACATCCGGGTTGCAGCGGTAGCTAGCAACCTAGTAAGAGACGATCACGTCCAATGTTAAGAAATATAAAAACCCATAGTTCCTAACAAAGGAGTCAGATCAAAACAAAAAGTACACCATTAGAACCGCCTTGTCCGAAACCCCTGTATAGGAAACTTTCTGTCCCTTGGCTTGAACAGCAAGGGAAATATATTGGCTTGAAAATCAAGAAAAGTGGCAGCTACTACAACATTCTGCCTAAACGAGATATTTTTTTCTTTTTTTTTTTTTTCTTTTCCACAGATAGCTTGGCACTGGAACATCGTAGAGGGTTGTTCAATAGCTCATATTAAAGGAAATTAATTGGGTTAAAAACCTTTTGTAACTAAAATAAATTATTTCTAAAAGAGAATAAATTTTTCCACCAAAAACTGCATTTTCGATGTCTTTTCACACTCCAGTCTTTCAAACATAATCGTATACCAGCGGTAAGATTTGAACCCACGACTCCAAAGAGACTGGTGGCTAACACCAGTGCCTTGGACCACTCGGCCAGGCTGCCTCTCATAAATAAATATATATGTGAATTTGGGTTGCAGCAGTAGCTAGCAACCTAGTAAGAGACGATCAGTCCAATGCTAAGAAATATAACAAAACTCCTAAAAATAGAGTCAGATCAAAACAAAAGTACATCATTAGAATTACCTTGTCTGAAATTTATAATGAAGAACGACCTCTTACCTATACTAAATTTTTTAAGCCACTTAATTATAGTATAGGTTAGTAATTCAACAGATAGCTTCGCACTGGAACATCGTAGAGAGTTGTTCAATGGCTCATTTTAAAGGAAACTATTAGGGTCAAAAACTTTCTGTAATTAAAACAAATTGTTTTTATTACATTAAGAGATTTTAATTATGTTCCTTAAGAAATCATCATTAGAAAAAATTTCTCATACGGAAATTGAACTCAAGCCAACTTGGTGAGAGCTATCCCAACCTCTAGACCGTATAGAATATATTAAAATATCCTATTAATGAAGTTTGTGTTAAATTACAGTAAAGAACGATCTGTCGCCAATATCCGGGTTCCAGCGGTAGCTAGCAGCCTAGTAAGAGACGATCACCTCCAATGTAAAGAAATATAAAACCCCTAACTCCTAAAAAAAGAGTCAGATCAAAACAAAAAGTATACCATTAGAACCACCTTGTCCGAAACCCCTATTAAGGAAACTTTCCGCCCTTTGGCTTGAATAACAAAGAAAATATATTGGCTTGAAAATCAAGAAAATTGACTTTTACCACGTTATTCTCCACAAACAGGATATTTTTTTCTTTCCGCTTGATTTTTCTTCTCAGCCAGCTGCGCACTGGAAAATCATAGAGAGCTGTATAATAGCTCATTTTAAAGGAAATTGCAACATCTAGTCACTTTTGTAATTAAAAATAAAATACTTTTTAAAGTAGAATTAATTTTGTCAAAAAAAAAAACATTTTTGATGTATTTTCATGCTGCAGTCTTTTCAAAGATATTTCAATTTTGAAGCAATCAAACAGTTCATGGTAATGAACTCTATAGTAATAATAGCTTATTGTCTCAATAGTAACCGAAACTCCTGGAACCAAAATTTTCTTTTTTGGCTTAATCGCTAAAATTATTATGTAAACTACAAAAATATCTATGATGCGTAATCAGTAATAGTAATTTCTTAATTTAAACAACAAAAATACATGAAAATTTTATAATTAGTTTTACTTTTTACAGTAAAGAACGATCTCTCGCTCATAGTAACTGATTTGTCAATTAGGTCTTTTTATACATAATTATCCATTATTATATAAAACACAGTAATTTTTGGGGGGATCCGGGCTGCAGCGGTAGCTAGCAACCTAGTAAGAGACGATCACCTCCAATGTAAAGAAATATAAAAACCCTAACTCCTAAAAAAAAGAGTCAGATCAAAACAAAAAGTATACCATTAGAACCACCTTGTCCGAAACCCCAATTAAGGAAACTTACCGCCCTTTGGCTTGAATAACAAAGAAAATATATTGGCTTGAAAATCAAGAAAATTGACTTTTACTACGTTATTCTCCACAAACGGGATATTTTTTCTTTCCGCTTGATTTTTCTTCTCAGCTAGCTGGGCACTGGAAAATCATAGAGAGCTGTATAATAGCTCATTTTAAAGGAAATTGCAACATCTAGTCACTTTTGTAATTAAAAATAAAATACTTTTTAAAGTAGAATCAATTTTGTAAAAAAAATTGCATTTTTGATGTGTTTTCATGCTGCAGTCTTTTCAAAGATATTTCAATTTTGAAGCAATCAAACAGTTCATGGTAATGAACTCTATAGTAATAATAGCTACTTGTCTCAATAGTAACCGAAACTCCTGGAACCAAAATTTTCTTTTTTGGCTTAATCGTTATAATAAAGAACGACCTTTTGCCTATACTAAATTTATAGGCCACTTAACTATAGTTTAGGTAATATATAGTATATAGTAACAAAATTATAGTAAAGAACGACCTCTAACCCATGTCAATGTTAATTGATCCGGGTTGCTGTTACATTAAAGGACGATCATTGAAATAACAAACCATTGCATACACTGGACTTAGTTAGCTACTTGATTGCTTGAGGTTCGTTTCTTACTATTTCAAAGTAGAAAAAGCTGTAGGCGTGTTCCTGTTTGTAATCAGGTTTTATAATAATTAATCCGGGTTACAGCGGTAGCTAGCAACCTAGTAAGATAGCTAGCGACCTAGTAAGAGACAATCACGTCCAATGTTAAGAAATATAAAAACCCATAGTTCCTAACAAAGGAGTCAGATCAAAACAAAAAGTACACCATTAGAACCGCCTTGTCCGTTTATACAAGGATGAAACCCATTAGATAAACTTCTATTAATAAATTCAGTGATAGCAGATGACTGATCTATAAGTTCAAGATTAAAGTCCCCCATAATAAAACATTGCATAGAGTTAATCAGAAGTTTCATTAATTGTTCTTCAAATAGGTCCATAAAGTCTTGGAGCAGGCTCTGTGGAGGTCTATATACTACAACAATACAAAAATTCAAATTCTCTAGTTATATGTAAAACAAAACACTCGCAAACTTTCTCTCTATGTATTGTAAGATCTTCTCTTATTGAAACCTTATAATCAGCCTGAATGTAAGCTGCTAGGCCTCCATGTTGGTAATACTTGCGATTCCTTACATATAAATTATAACCAGGGATATGTAGTAATTGCGAGTTATTATCATTTACCCGCGTTTGAGTTAAAGCGATCACCTGAAAGACATTAGCATTTATTATTTCCGATAAAAAATTATGCACAGAACTCAATCCCTGATAATTCAAATGAAAAATGTTAAGACAAAAAGGCCCCTATCAGAATGCAATGGTAGTGTCCCTTCCTTAAAATTATACCTCGATGGTTCATTTGTGAAAATCTCAGTAGCATTAATATCTAAATTTATATTTATTCTTTCATTAAACTGGCTGGAAAAATCAACCCTTCGACTTTCAAGTTGCAGGACATTGCTGTTCCCAGGAGGTAAAACGATATCTCTAACCATCCCATCATCAATAAAAGTTAATGTATGTGACGGTAGAGGGTTGCGGTGGCGAAAAAAATCATTATCTACTAAGCATATATCTAGACCTAGATAAATACAAAAAAAATAACAAAGTTTATTCCGTCAAAGCGGACATAAGAAACAAAAATTAAAGAAAACAAACAAACACACTGGTCGATTGTACACGCATATCAACTCCCAACATAAAACTCAGTGGGCTTAATAATGGCTCACAACTTCATTTGTAAGCAAACCAAAATTTACTGACCTTCATGATTAATAACTTGTCATATATTCTCTAAAAAAAAAAAAAATAATAATTTTCCAAACACTATAAATAACTAGCTCAAAACCACTATTTACATTTTTAACGCTTTGAACCATTCAACCTTTTCAACATTACCTGCAGATTTAATAGAAAGAACCGGCGGTACCACGGGTGGTATCCAGTACTCAAAACCTCTCTCCATCAAATATTTTCTTTTCACCACCAATTCCTTTCTAATTTGGCGCATCTCTCTACTAACATCATCCCTAATAAAAACTGGTTTTCCAAACTGCAAGTCCTTTCCTCTTAACTTCTTTGCATTTTTGAATATGCCGTATTGGTCCTTATAATCAGTAACTTTGATTTTGATAAAGTTACTCGCTTCATGTACCACTGAAAATGGAGGAATATTCTTCACTTCCATTTCTAATCCCTCATTCAGCACTCTTTTAATGGTATTTTTTGCATCTGACAATGAATCAGTCCTCACATTCCAAAACAGTATGTTGTCTTTTCTTTCCATATGCTGCAACACAAGAGACTGATTTTTTAATTATGTAACTTGTGCAAATAAATCATTCACGAGTTTATCCTAAATTTCCATCTTAGACTTCAAAGTATCTACCCGATTATTTGTTTCTCTTGCATCACCTTCCACACGCTTACATCTTTCTCCCAATTCACGAACAGTTTTTTGTATATTTTGCACATCAGTCTTCACGCTATGAAGGGACTCTCTAATTTCTTTTACGTCTGATTGTAAAGTTTCCAACAGCTCCAAAATTCTTACGATATTTTCTGCATTTGTTTTCTCACATTCCTGTCGTAAGCATTCGCCACTCGAATCCAGAATAGAATCTTCTGGCGAAGGCCTTTTCTTCCCTGTTAGAGATTTTGGGGTTGACGTTTTCATAGCCTTATACACGGTTTCTTCATTACCAAGAAATTGCATAGATTTAATCGGTTTAAAATTTTTATCCAGTTCATAAACGAAAGGTATTCCAGTTGGCAAGTTTATTTCCATAATAGCTTCATCAGACATTTGATCCAAATGTTTTACAATACCTCTTAAGCTATTTCCGTGGGCAGCAATAAGGATTTGCTTTCCTTTCTTCATTTGAGGAACAATAACTTTGTTCCAAAATGGTAGTGTCCTTTCAATGGTCATTTTCAAGGACTCAAACTTTGGAAGTTCTTCTTTGCTAGGTCCACCTTTGTACCTTGGATCCTCATTTATAATCTTGTAGAATTCACTCGACTTTTCAAGTGGTGGTGGGGGGCTGTCGAAACCACGTCTCCATATTTGGACCTGCTTCTCCCCATATATTCTAGCAGTTTCTGCTTTATTAAGACCAGTCAAGCCCCCATAGTGTCGTTCATTTAGTCGCCAAGTCATCTCAAAAGGAAGGGTAGGCTGCTCAATTTCTTCACGAATAATTTTCAGTGTATGTTGGGCTCTAGTCAAAACTGATGTATAAGCAGCATCAAATTGGTACCCTTTTTCTTTCAATATCCGGCCAGCAGCATGGGCCTCCTGAATGCCCTTTACAGTTAAGGGAGCATCAAACCAGCCACAAAATTTGTTTTCTTTGTTCCATATACTTTCGCCATGCCTAATCATAACAATTTTGTACACCATATTTCTAAATAGAAATTTAGATAAGTATCTCTTAAAAGATAAAATAAAGTAACATAACGAGTTAATTGAATCGAAACGAAAATTAAACTAATTTTGAAATTTTCTAGTATTTTTCTAGTTTGAATTAAAATATTAAAATTATTGCTCATACAACACAAATATTTTTGCAGTTTACACAATAACTTTAGCAATCCTGAACTGAGAACTAAAATAAATTAAAATTATCTTGTCGACGGATAAACGTGTATAAATATTGCATTCACTTATTACTTCTTAAATGACGTGATAAGTGAAACTAATTTTAAAATTTTCAGGTATTATTCTAGTTTTAATTAAAAAATTAAAATTACTGCTCTGACACCATAAATATTTTTGCAGTTTATATAATAGCTTTAGCAATCCTGAACTAAGAACTAAAATAAAAATAAATCTACACAAATAAAGCACAACATTACAGGGATAAGTATTTTAGGAGTCGAGCCTATATGCCCGTCCAATAATTTATTTTCAATATTTTGATGATTAGACATTCATATTCCTATGATAACTTGAAACTTCCTGTATAAGACATTGTCTCGTGATTTTTTATTGCCAAGTATTTTCGCGAAATTCAAAAACGTCTTCCTTGATTAGTGTCGTAATTCGACCGTTAGCTTTTCCAAACTTCAAAACGTCTGGAATGCTACGAGGCATTTAACGGAAGTATCCTCAGGAGGAAACAATTTTATTTTCTTTTTTATATTTTAAATATATCACATATTACTCACGGTATATATTACCCTTCCCATTTTTTAATGACGTCCCGTCATTAGGACTTGCTTGTCCTTGGGTTTTTGAAATACTCACGATTTATTTACTATTTGTCTAACGTCATTTTAATTGACATTGTATTATTTTATACTTTTATTTAATCTTAATCAGGAGTGCTTAAAAAAATTTCTGTATTACTTTTCTTATTTTATTATATACCCTTTTCCAATGTTCCTCCACCGGACTAAGATTATCTATGGTTACAGCCTAGCTACTTTTCTAAAGATTTTTTTTTGTTTTTTCTACATCTAACACTGATGACTCCTACATTTCCAACTGTACTGTATCACTGTATCAAACATTATCATGGGAAATGTTTTATGTGGTTGGGACTATTCTACTATTACTACAAGATTTTTTTTGAGAATTCACCTTTTACAAGTTTTTTTCCTTCGCTAACTATAGGATAATTATGCTTCCTATCTACGCTAAATTAATGGGGAAATACATCGATTTTACATTAACTCTATCTAAGTAACTAGCAATACATATATATATATATATATATATATATATATATATATATATATATATATATATATATATATATATATATATATATATATATATATATATATATATATATATATATATATATATATATATATATATATATACATATATATATGAATGATTTGAAGCATATAATAATATGTTCACTACATTCACTGGTAATCATTAAAAAATTTTCACTGGGTTTGTTCTTTACATAATTTTGATAATAAGTTATCGAAATTGTTAATTTATCAAAATTAATAAAATGTGACATGTTTAAATTCACACCCAATTCACCAGCTTACGTGTCTCTTAGCGTACTCACTCCTTTTGTTGTAAATTATGGTCATTCACTCTTTTCGTCTTGGGAAAAATCTAAAAAACACTTACAATATAGTTTCTTCACAGAATAGTTCGAACATGGTTGGGTTCATCTTAGACGAAGTGCTTTCTCTAATTATCAAACGGGAAATGATACTTCCAACTACAGGTGTGTGGAATTTTGCTATCAGAGTTCATTCTCACCTGCTGTTTTTGGATAGTTCATAAGGTGCTTTATCGTTAAGGGGTTGAACACTGGGATCGCGCCGGTAATAGATGGGTTGACTCTCTTCTTAGCATTTCATTCTTGGGCTATTTTGAAGCACATAGAGAATGTATTTCTCGTATAAAATTGTTCGTCCGTGCACTTAGAGATTATAGTTCTCTTTTAAAATTGTTCGTGCATGGCTTGTATCTATTAGCTTTTGCGGTGATTCCTTGGCTAATCACAGGGGAATTGATGTTTGGATTTGGAATGGGTCGACATCAGACTTTAGTGAGTCCTTCAACATATTTTCTCTAACTTGTGGAAGGAGTATATTGTCATTGAAGAGTTAGTCACAGGATTTACTTTTGCTTTCTGTAATTCACTTGCCGGATTCTAAGTCTGTTTTTTTAAATTTGTCTCGTGATCTTCATAGGATAAAATAGATGGCAACTATTCGCATTCGATTGCGTTGTTAGGATTGATCCCAAAAAATGGTCGAAAGAGATTCAACACTTAAATATGCGACACATAGATAATTTAGGTTAATCAAATATCCTAACTATACACTTACATGGTGCATTGGTCCATAACGATTATCAAGGGTGATATTTATGTACTTATATCTTGTACTGGTCGATGGAGTTCTCAGGTTTGATGTGTTTATATAGTTCGATAATGCACTGGATACTGGGATTTATTAGATAGTGTTACCTGATACATAATATGCTTTGTGATCGAGGAACGACGATCAAAAAGGTAACCGTAATTTTCGTCCTAGCTTTGTTGCCTGTAATTTATGGTGAGTACTCTTCGTTGGTTGAGGGATGATGAAAAAAGATGCTATTAGGTTGTATCTGCACTGGACTACGTATTGTAATGAATGATTTTCGGTAGGTCATTCCAATTCCTGTAATAAAAATAAAGAGGCAGAATCAAACTTTCTTTAAAACGAGTTGTCTTAATACAAAATAAGCAGTAAGATTCAGTACATTTATGGTAAATGTTGCGCTTCAAGACAATGTTAAAAAAATATATTAATATTATTACACATATATTGATTTTATAAAAACGACGTTATTGTCATATTTGTCTCAAATATATAGAATTTCAATTGGGAAATCTAAAACATAGTAATTTCTTTTAAGTTGTTATAGAATAACGACGATATAAAAGATTAATTCATTTAACTTTAAGTAAGGTTTCTTATTATGCTCCTTAGTATACGCTATTACACAAACTTTATTTTAATTTCTTTCAACACTTATTTAATTCTACAGTATATTTAAAATAACTATTTGAACATAAGTTACGCTACATCATTTAGTTTGAGGTCTCACTTTACAACATATTTCATGCCTTCATTGTTCACGCACGTCCGTGCTGTTTAAGAGACGCATGTTGCTGTGTCGTAACCACACGGTTTTACGTAAACAACACTTACAATGAGCGAACTAGACTTAGCAAGGACGAGTGGAGACCTCTATACCCACTCGTTTTCTAATGTCTTCCCTTTTTCTTGGCTTAGACGTTTTCATGGGGTTCCGGGTTTAACTTCTTCATTTAAGCCGTTTCCTCGTGTTCTTCCTTTGGTTTTTTCCTTTTTAGTCTCAAAATCCTTCTATAATTAAAAGTCAGTAAGGTTCTCATATTCAAGGAAATCGCGAATACGAAACATACGGTCAGTAGGATGTTCCACCAAAAATTGGTTGAGAATAGTCCGTATCTATTTTCCACGTACGTTAATCTTTGGTCTTCATTTGTAAATAGGGGAATCTGGGAGTCTAATGCTTCTCTTATTTTGTAAGTGGTAATGTTCCTTCATTCTTTTCTATTTTGGACCATATTGAGGTTTTCATTTCCTCGCTTTCTATATTGGGAATAGTGTACGACAGGTTGATTGCCTTAAACGTGATTATTTTAGGACTTATTATATTTGTGCTCGTTGTTATTAACGGCGTTTGAACAGTTGTCTCTTTAGTTACAAGTCAACATCCTTGTTTTATTGTTATCGTACCCACATCTTGTAATAGCAATTCGGTCCAGTAACTTGGATCGATTCTTTCTGTATTATTATAACAAGACAAAGTTTCAACAGTTTCTTTTGGAACAGAAAATAGCCAAAGATCATTTCTAAGGTGTATGAAAATTTCTCGTTTAGTACTTCCCATCAAGGCTTCGCACGAATCAGGTATTTTTTCCTGTTGTGTGTCTTTTAAAAATATGTCTAACATACAAGATCCAGATTTGACGTTATAAATAGGTAACGTAAGCTGGCATATTAGGTTTTTGAATGACACGCACTCTTTTAAGTCTTGTGGATTAACAAGCATCAACTCACTCGAAAATCAATAACTCAATCCGTCTCTAGAACATTGGTTAAAACAAATACATGACAAAGAAGCACGGAATTCCTTAAAGGTGAGCTTACCTTTTACTTCTGCTGAAAGCCTGTTCCAGACTTCAGGGATTGTATACGCAATGAAAACTTAGATGTGGTAGTCATAGGAATAAGTGTTCCAATCAATTAAACCTATCCAGTTTCATAATTATATCCCCTTTTCGTATATAAATCCGGAAAATATACAGGTAATAAATTAGATACTAAATTATACATAAACAAATTTACATGAAATTTAACCAATAAACAGTAGAACTATACTTTCACTTTCTAACTAAATTTCTTCAACCCTAGGACAGTAATTTGCACTTCTCCCATGTAACATGAACATTGCTTTCTTTTGTTTAACAAAAATTGTTCACTCGCATCCATCTTTCCATTATCACCATCCCTTGCTTCATGCTATTCTTCAAATCAGCTTCTGTTTTTGCAGCCATTGTTAGCTGAGTACCATCAGCAAAACTTGGAAGTATTACCCGTACCTGGGCCCCATTGTACTGTAGTATTTACAGCTGTTTGATAGATCCATTAAGACCATTAATATGTACAAGAAATAATAGGGTCCCAGCACAGAACCTTTTAGCACACAACACTTTACTACCATCTTATCAGACAAGATTGTCTCCACTCGTACTCTTTACGTTCTTCCTTCAAGAAATGAAGCTTTCAGTTTTAGACTATTGAAAGGTATTTCTGCGTTCTTAAGCTTAACCAATAAAATATTATGGTCAGCACTGGCAAAAGCTTTTATAGTATAAATACAGAAAATAGCCTCAATATCCTGTTTAGTCAAGGCCTATGTATCTGGATGTAATTAAATTTGGCCCTTTCCTTCTGAAAGAGCTCGATATGAAAATCTATCCTTTTCTGAATAACCTTATAATGTGTTAATGGTCAAAGTCTTTTGACTCACCTGTTCCATGGTCTTCCTATTGTCGTCGTCCAACTATTATTCCTTCGAGTTTGTTTTCGGGAAACGACAGGGGTCATTCTTTGACGTGCCCAATCCACCGCTCTTGCTGCCATTTGATTTTATTCGGGATTGTACCGTAAGATTCCTGCTGTTAAACATAAGGATATTGCGTTCGTTCTTCGTTGTCAAGATGATCTCAAGATCTCACACTAATGCGTAATAAACGGTAAAACCAGACTGTTGAAAAATCAGATCTTTAGCTGGTTTGAAAGGTAGCCGTGCTTCCATATTTTCGATACTCTACTAAAGCTAGAGTTAGTGAGAGCTAGTAGGCATTCAAAATTGACGGTATAACAGTTGTCAGCAGACAGGAGGCCTCCATGGTAGATAAAGTGATCGAGTGCTTCGGTCTTTGGGGGGTTTGCAGCAGTTGTAGTCATCAGATCGACACTGTCAACATATCCCGCCCTCAGCTGGAATTCCTCCTATTTTGACCCTATATTTGACTGACACGAATAACAGTACGGCAGGCAGAAACAGATTGAACAGGATTCTCAGCATACTACAGACTTGAAGGACGCTAGAGGAGATTGAAAATTCGTCAGTGATAAGTATTCTGCTTTTGAGTTTGCCGTACGTATTCTTAATTATCACTATAATTTTTTTTATGGTATCCTGAATATAAATTTATGTTTAGACTTTTTGATTTATTGACAAAAAAGAATATGGATTACATTTTGCTGTTTGCAGGAAGGTGTTTGCAATTCCTAATGTGCCAACTTCTTGTTTCCCTTGGCTTTATCTCATTGTTTGTATACAATGAAGGAGTGAGGCAATGGACGTTAAGGAATTCATACTTAGTCTGGGTAGCCTTTGCGGTGGTCATGGTGACCATGCTTACTTTGGCTTGCTGTGACGGTATGAGGAGAAAGTTTCCTTGGAATTTCATCCTCCTTGGATTGTTCACAGTGGCTGAAAGCTTCATGCTTGGTACCGTTAGTGCTACTTATAAGGTATTTAAATTAGTTTATTTCGATATAATTTTTTTTTAAATTTATTTCCTTTGTTTTGACACGCCTAAACAAAATGATTCTGGTCTTTCGGGTCTTTTCGCAAGAGATATGGAGAGCTTTATTTGGAAAAATAAACCCACAAGATTAAAGTAAAAATAGGGGTGGCAAAACATACGCCTAGAAATTTTTAGGTGGGATTAAGTACTTGAGAAGTCATTTTTATATTCCTGAAATCTTTCTCATAATACCAAAAAACCCACATAAAGTAAGACTGAGCATTTGAAAAGGGAATAGTAATTTGTAAAACAGATGGCAATGTTGGTGAATTGTTCTTTAGATATTTATTTTTTAAATATTTGAAGATCCCTTTCTAAAATAAACATACGGGAAAAGAAACAAGAAAAAACAACTTCGAATTTAATTTTATTAAGGTTGTTCTTTCACATTGGACAAATGGGAATAATAATGTAAAGCTCAATTGTATGCGAATAAAACGAATTCCATTCCAGTGGCAGACTACAAGCATTGGTCATGCATATCATCTCTCTCATAATCAAGTAGTTTGCTGAAAGTTATTAGATTCTGTATTAAAAAATGAAAATATATACAAAGTTTTCTGTTGTTTTTTCTTTTGTTGTGTTTTTCTTCTTTACATATTTATTTTTTAAATATTTGAAGGCCCTTTTCTAAAATAAACACACGGCAAAAGAAACAAGAAAGAAAACCCTTCGAATTTAGTTTTATCAGTGTAGCTGCATCTCAAACGACAATACTGTGGGCGCCTTCTATCAAGGTAGTTCTTTCACATTGGGCAAATGGGAATAATAATGTAAAGCTCAATTGTATGCGAGTAAAACGAATTCCATTCCAGTGGCAGGCTACAAGCATTGGTCATGCATATCATCTCTCTCATAATCAAGTAGTTTGTTGAAAGTTATTAGATTCTGCATTAAAAAATGTAACTATAAACAAAGTTTTTTGTTGTTTTTTCTTCCAAAATTATATACGACATAAAATTTAGCCATTTAAACGAAATAAAATATATGTTTTGGACCATAAAAAGAAATAAAATGTAGTTTTTACTTAACACAGATTTTTTTTCAAGCTAAATACAAGCTATATCTATCAAGATGTTACTGATAGCTAATACCTTGTAAAGATTTTGTATAAAGGAGTTGTATGAAGTTTGAAACTTTTTAATTTAATTTGAGTTAGGCATAATTGCTGTATTAGGGTTAATTTGAATAATAATAATAATTTTCCTTTAATTATGCATTTCCTGCATAACAGGAAACCCTTGCTTACCTGTCTGTATATCTTAGATTATACTAGTTTATGGGCTGAAAAGTGTATTTGGGTCCGACTCTCATAAATAAAAGACCGAAGATTTGTTCCATGGGATGGGGTCAGACGACCGCAAAAAGAGAATTTTGAGGCTCAAATTTTCCCACCCTCTGAATCAGCTTTTGGAAGGGTACATTTTGAGGGTAGGGTACATTTAGAAAATATCAGGGATGGCACAAAGTCAGTATTTTATTTTGTTGTCACCTTTTTGCATATTACGTCATTTTGTGCCACTTTTGGATGGAAGTGCTTTTGTCTGTTTGGACAAGCTCTTGGCATAAGAACTGGCTACTGTGCTACTACTGTATGTTAATTAATTATTGGGAAAAGAAAAAAAAACTAAAAGCAGCAAAAAGATTGACATCTGGAGCCCCTTTTTATTTTATTTTTCACTTTTGCCTATCTTCAATACCTTAAATTCAAGATGTGGCTTGGGCCTTACGCTATTTTAAAACTTGTTCAAGGTAGATCTTTACTGGGTCTGAATACCTCTCCCCTAAATTTGTGTCCGAGTCATAAAAAAGTAACAAAAATGAATATAAACAAGTTTGTAATGCATTTTGTAATTTTTTTACAACACTAAAAGATCTAATTTTCTATGTTGCTGCACAAATTAACAGATGGACTACTTGTAAAAACTCCTGTGATTCAAAAGTCATAAGGATTTGTTTCTCAGCATATATAATTAGTTACTTCGAACGCTCACAGCCCATTCCAAGCATTTCACGGCTTTGTTCTGAAGAAAGTATGTAGAGTTTTTGCCACCTCTAGATCGATGCGAAGTGATATGAGCTCTGTGAAGCAATCAGCTATTTTCGTCTAGGTTTACAATAATTTCAACAGTATCGGGCACAGGCAAGTTTCACTTGAATGTTGTTATTTGGGGATTTTAAAACGCACCATTAATAAATACAATACCAAGTAAACACTCATAGAGATTAGAATGATTATGACAATTATAAACACTATAATAATGACTTCATTGCTAGGGTGGAAATACTTCTGTGATAAAATGGAGAATCCTGAGTAGTAATGAATCACATCTTAAACAATGGTAATTTTTGGTCGCTTTGGTCTCAGATATGTGAATGAATATTTTTTTTACCTGTCCATATTTTTGGCAATCTTTCATTCAGGGGTCAATTTCTTTCAATCTTTCAGGGGTAGTAAAACAATCATGAGAATAATACCCAAAAGGCCAGGTCCAATGTTTCGTTTATCTGAAAGTTCTTTTTTAATGTAATCCAGAGGTTTCAAACCATTGTTCTAGTCTACTATTACTTAGTAGATTTTTATCCGTTGATTTTTGAATTAAAATCACGTTGCCATCAAGCCATGCCTAATTGGAGAAAAAGCCAAGAGAGATAGTCTAAGTGAGAGGCAAAGCTGCCATAAGCCTTTTTCAGGATCGTGAAAAAATTGCGTCATTTTCACTTGTTGATGGATATTCTATCATTATTCATCAATCCTTGGACAGAACTAAGGGATGATTGGTAATTTAGGGTTTACTCATGAAGGACAATGTCCACTGGACTTGTAGACAAAACAGGGGACTGAATTTGCTTGGACTCAGAGGCGAACAAGTGACCTAAGCCTAATAGGCGTGTCCGCTTAGAGTCTCAGGCGGACTACCCTGTTTTAGGATTGACACATGACCAACATTAGAATACATATAAAGCATAAAATTTTACATATATAGTAGAAAGAAAAACTCAATTTTGTAAAGTTTAATTCTTTTCATTACTTTTCTCTCTTTTAATTACTCCAAAAATAATACCCGCTTAAAGCGAAACATCATGTTTCTTGCTGGATTATTCAAACTTAATACTAAACGGATTATTTCACAATAAAAATTATTAATACGTTGACTCGAGGTCAAACATTTACATATAACATTAAATCACTAGTTAAAACTTAAAGTTGATAAAAACATAGTATATATATATATATATATATATATATATATATATATATATATATATATATATATATATATATATATATATATATATATATATATATATATATATATATATATATATATATATATATATATATATATATATATAAGCATTGTGTAATAGCTTACATAGGTATTTTTTTTATTTTTTAATTCGCAAAACTAGATAGTATATTTAACTACTGTTTAAAACTTAAAGCATTAAAAAATAATAAACGGTAAAGATTAGCATTGGATATAATTCCAATTATTATTTTGTTAATTGCTTATGAAGTATTAATGTAGGATACTTCTTGAATGATATAAACATAAAAAAAACAAAAATACTCAACATTTAATTCACTATATTTACATGGATAGTTTAGGATATATATATGTATATATATATATATTAACAAAAGTTATGTTGATACATATTATGTTGATACATTCTTCCTCTGTGAATTTTATCCTTGGTTTATCACATTTTAAACCCTTATGTTGTGTTTGATTTTCTTCATCGCTAGTATCTGAGGAGTATCGAATATTTCTCCTTTTCTCTTGTTTGTTGTGAAGAGTTTGTACCATGATTCGGCTTAATGCTCCTTCCTCTCCTCTCAACTTTTGTGGTGATTAGAACAGTCATAAAATTCATATAGTCTTTTGATATACACTGGTGAGATCGTGTCCTCTATTTCTTCTTCTGACAGAAAAGGCTCTGTTTTCCAAAGTTTTGAAAAATATCCATTTTCATTCTATCATGGTGTACTACTTCTTCCTTTTCCTTATACTGATGCTTTAGAACATATGTTAATTTATTTGGTAGAATTTTTATAATCCTGTAAGGTCCATTCCATTTCGGTTTTAACTTTTTTGTTCCTTCCAGATTCGTTTTGTAAACATAAACCAAATCTCCTAAACAGTAACTCGTTTTATTTTTGCTTGTTCTGTCATATTTTTCTTTTTGTTCTGTTTTCGCATCTTCCAGATTGTCTTTAACTTTATCCATAGCTTTTTTGATTCGCATTACCATCTCTTGATACTATTGATGTAGGTTGTAATATGGTCTGTTATATTGTATTTCGTCTAAACAAATTTTGGGATCTCTTATGTGTTGCAAAAAATGGCGTTTCTTTTAAGGTACGTTAAAAAGCCGTATTTATTGCAAAGACTACAAACGGTAAATATTCGTCCCAATTTTCATCGTCTTTAATTGGAAAAGTGTATAAATATGAATTAAAATGGTCGACTATGGTTAGTACGCACCTGTTTCCTTTCCTGGAAACTGGTAAACTTCCTCCTGTTCCCCAAATGTCTGTTGACATTAATTCTCCTACCCCTGAAGGGGTGGGGTATTGACCTAATTCAGCCTAAGGGGTTCTTGGTGGCAACTTTTGATTAGCGCACTGTTGGCAGCTTTGTATGAAAGCTTTTACTTTTGAGTACATTTTTGGAAAATGCAAATTCCCTTTCAGTCACCCCATAGTTTTTGCTTCTTCCTTTTGACAGCCAATCGTCGTGTGAGCCATCTGTAAAACTTCTCCTTCCAGAGATTTTGGAATCACTGGAATAATTTTTAAGTATTTTTTTCTATATTCTTGCGATGGTCTATGATATCTTACTAGAAGATTTTTACTTTCGTCCAGATCAAAATTATCTAAGTACTTTAAAAAATGTTTAAAGTGCTCTGGCAGTTCCGTTCCTTTTGATAAAAAGGATTTCATTGCTAAACAAATATCTTCTTTATCTTGACGATTTGAAACATTTTCATAAGACAGTATTTATAGCCCTTTAAGTTCCTTCTGGATGGCTGCTATCGAATTTCCTTCCTTATTTGGATTTCATGACAAATAGTCTGGTAAAATGTTTCTACGGCCCTTTATATATATTGGGGTATATGAATATGTTTGCACATGCAGTATCCACCGCGTTAGTCGGGCTGAAGTATTTTGCATCGTATGTAGCCAAACTAATGATTTTTGGTCTACGCGTAAAATAATTTTTTTTCCAAGTAAAAATTGTCGAAAATATTCTGTAAAAACCACAACTGCCAAACACTCCCTTTCAACTGTCGAGTATTTTTTTCTCTGCCTCCGACAGTGACGTGCTGGCGTATTGAACTATTGATTCTACTCCTTCAGAATTTATGTTTAATAATATGGCCCCGATACCGTACCCCGAAGCATCTGTTTGCAAACAGAAGTCTTGTGACAAATCTGGTAGTATTAGTATTGGTGCCAGTAATAATTGCCTTTTTATTTCATTTAGCGCTTGTTTTGCGTCCGCTGGACATTCAAATTTACCTGATTTTTTCAAAAGGTTTGTCAAAGGTTGTGCTATTGTGGCATAATTTTCAATATATCGTCGGAGATAGCTTAACAAACCACAAACTGTTATGCAGCTTTTTTGATCTTTCAGAGGCCACCAGTTCTATATCAATTTACATTTTTCTGGATTGGTGAAATGGCATACTGGTTTATTGGGTGTTACAGAAATACTAGTTTTTGTACAGCTGTGTTTAAATTTTCCGGATTTAATTATTAGCCTGCTTTTTCAACCTTTCCTATTATTTTTATAAGTCTAACCAAGTAATCTTATAAGTTTCCATTAAACAAAATTACATCATTAAATAAGCCAATGTATATTTTTTCCTTCCTGGTTCTTTATCTTTTAATACCTAATTCATTAGCCGACTAAAAACATTTGGAATAAATGATAAGCCAAAAGGCATACATTCAAATGTGAACGTTCTTCCATCGACTAAGATTACTGTAGCCTTATGCTTTGTTTATGCATCTAAAGCGATTTGCCAATATCCTGCTATTAAATCAAAACTAGTGTAATATTTTGAACCCCCTAACGAATCTAAAATCGTATCAATTCTTGATAACTTCATCACGTCCTTAACCGTGACGGCATTTAGTGATCTAAAGTCTGTACATAATCACCAGGTGTTATCTTTTTTCCTGACTATTACTAGTGGAAAGCACCAATCACTTACACTTTTTTTAATTATTCCCTGATCTTCCATTTCTTTTATTTGGCTTTCTAGTCATGGCTTTAAATGATAATATGTTTTATACAGTGATTTTTTGATTGGAGGGCCCTCTGTTGATATCTTGTGCGTGATTAAGTGAGTTAATCCGTAATCCGCTTTGTGTCTTGCAAAAGTCCATTTAAAATCCCAAAGAATATTTTCCATCCTAGTTTTTACGTTTTCCGGCAAATGTTTTAAATCAAATTGTTGCAAAAAATCCGTTTTCGACATTCCATACTTTTCTTGTGGTTGCGGTTTTAATGAGGATAAATGTTCATGGCTTGTGAAGTTTACGCTTAATTCCGGACTGTTTTGAGATTTTATTGACGAATTTGAAATCTTTTCCACTGATCCAAGTTCTACGTTGCTAAGTTTTATTTTACTAGTAATTATATTTGATAGCTTTAGATTTACCGCGGTATTTTCAATTTGTCTAACCTGATTTTCCCCGAAGACTATCGGGTCTTAGTCTATGGTTTATATTCAAATGAGGGTGGCCATTTTATTAACCTTTTCTACTATTGCTATTAATTTCGCTAGAGCGTGAAATGTCGTTCCCCCTGCTATGCGCATTTTTCCGCTTATTTTTAGGTTGTAATTAGAATCTTCACTTTCGTTATTTGTTGTTACGCAATTTTGCCTATTATTTTCACTTGTCTGGCTTATGGTTATTGTATCGGATATGTGTTCCCATACGATCTGATGTTTGCTGATAGTATATACTCCTAGAATACTAGGAAATGGTAGCTGCTTGCATATGGTTAATGTTTCTGTTATTCCTATATCCCCTGCAGCTAATTTCAGTGAACATTCTCCCAAAATTGTCAGTCTGTTCCCTGTCACTGATGTCAAGGTATTCTGGCATTTGCTTATGCAATTTTTGAAACTAGGAGGAAACCTCTTAAAAACTTCCTCTCGAACTAATGATTTAGATGTGCCTGTATCTAGTAAACATGGTAAATTTTGAAAACACTCAATTTTAAAACAACGCAGAATCGGTAGATTATTATTATTTGCATTTGTATCACAACATTCTAAACTATATAGGGGTGTTTGTAAGGAAACAGCTCTGTCGACCCTTACAGGCTGGTTTCTCCGTTTAAATGCCCACTGTTTGGCCAAAAGTCTCTGGGATTATCCCAGTTTTCTTCAGCGCTGCTACTTTGACCCTGGGTATTGTTAACCGTTTGCCTCCTAGGCCTAAATTCAGGAATATTATTAGGTGTTTGCCAAGTATTATTTGTTCCCTGCCTTCCTAAATTTCTGTCCCCCTGCGTTATGAATTGGTGTCTTGTCTTGTACGTCTGGCCTTCTTTGCATATTCTATGCCAGCAATCTGCTGCATAGTGGTTTGGTTTGCTACAATAATAGCAATAAAATTTTCTCTTAAATTGTTTGTTTGTTTCCTGGTTATTTCTAAATATTTTTGATCTGTCCTTGTTGGTTCCCAACTATCTGTCTGTGGTGGGGGAGGGTACCCATATTTTCTATAGTTATTAGCTGCTAATCTCTCAAGGTCGTGGAGTCTGTCAGCTATTTCCCTAGACGGCGACCCTCGGCCTCCGTCGCGCCTTTTTGGTTCACGATTTTATATTTTCTTAGGCTTCCGTGTTATTGATTGACGTCTGATAAAATTTTCTTATAGTATCGTTAATTTTTACTTCTATATAGAGTAGTATGATAAACTGCTCTAAATTTTTAGGTTTTCGTAATAATATTGGTCTTAAAAACTTTTTTGTAACCCTTGGGTAAAAGTATGTAGTTGTACTTTTTGTATTGTCTCGTCATTTCCGCCTTTCTCTAATTGTAAACACACGGATCTACAAATTTTGTCGGCATATTCCCTGATACTAGTTGAGGTATTGAATGTGACTACCTCTGTTCTTAACCTCTTGGAGATGCTTGTCCTATGAATCTTGTTTTAAAAGATTCAATTAGAGTACTGATGATCTTGGGCTCTTTTTCCTTGTTTGTCTCAAAATGTTTAAGGGCGCTTCCCTTTAATCTGGCTGCCACGCATTGCTCTTTGACCTTATCCTCAAACGATTCAGTTAGTTCGTCGAAAATTTTTAATTTTTCGATAAACTCATCTACATCTGAATTTCCCGCGTATTCTGGTATAATTTTTGCAATTTCAAGTACTGTTGATTGGGAAGTCATTATTCCTCTGGTAAAGCCATCTTATTTTAATCTACTATTTTTTATTTAGCCTTCTCAACCCAGTTTTTCCAGCGGCCACCAGTTGTTGTGAAGTGTATTTTATGGTATTTGGGTGGTTTAGTCGTAGATGCCTTTATTCTCCCTTTATAGGGGAGATAAACTCTGGCCCTAAGGTAATTAAACTTTGGTAGCGTGCCTTAGGCTGTGACCGAACTAATGAGGCGTACCAACTGGGTATGTTCGAGGGGCTAAAGGTAGATCATAGAGAGATTGTCTAAAATACAATACTTATATTCAATATACATATAATAATTCCAGATATAGATATTCTACTGAGACTGGCTGTCCCAAGTAGACCCCGAGTGTCATAAACTACAATAATATATAATAAGATACATATACTTACAATTATCCGATAATATCCCAAGGTATTTCTAACGAGGAAATAAACGGGCAGAGGTTCTCCCTGGAAGTCAAAAAGTCTGTCTTCAATCTCAAAAATCGGGGTATATATATGAAAAACGAACCACGTCCTTCCGGTACATTGACGCATTTAGCCAGGAAATTGGCTAATGAGCAAGTTCCCTCCAAGCCCACACATTCCACGATTTATATCTTTATCTTAACAGGTGGTATTTTGAAACTTTGTTTTTGCGTCTTAATATATTTTTACTCAATTAATAATTAACTAAATTAGAAAGCTTTACCACAGTTCTTGTATCTTTTAAAAGAGCCTTACGGGGTTTGAGAGACTCTGTTGCCTGATTCCGTGTCCTTTTTATTTAATTCGTGCTCATTAAAAACGAAATTGTTGTCTCAAATTAGTAGTTTTTGTATATTTTAAAAGAACTTTACGGGTTTTAAGAGACTCATTTGCCTGATCCCGTGTGGTTTTTCTTTACTTTGTGCACATTGAAAACGAAATTTTTTGTTAAATAAGTAGTTCTTGTATCTTCTAAAAGAGCTTTACGGGGTTTGAGAGACTCGGTTGCCTGATTCCGTGTGGTTTTTCTTTACTTGGTGCCATTAAAAACGAAATTTTTGTGTTAAATAAGTAGTTCTTGTATCTTTTAAAAGAGCTTTATGGGGTATACAATATGAACGGTACACAAAACGGGGAATGAAAAAATACATGAAAAACCCATGCCTGAGACACTACACTTACACGTCAACATTCTAAAAAAGCTGACAAAGATTGCATTATTGTTGTCAATTGCACATTGGAATTACACTTCAGCTTCACGTGGACATTTTTTTTTTAAAGTTGGCATGGTATAAAGTAGTCCAACATGTTTTGGGAGTATGCACGAAATTATATAACTCAAGCAGAGTGTTTTTCGAGCCAACATCCATTTTTTATCCGTCCTTGAGATTATGTATAAAATGTTCATACATTACGATTTAATTTTCATTATGTTTTAACATATCGTAGAAAGTAAATTGAATATTATTAACTTTGAAACAATGGATACTTCAATTGTCAACGTGAGTATAGTTTACTGAATTTCTTAATTTATTTCCAAATAAAAATCATTTTACCAGTAAATTCAAATTTCAGGTTAGGTTAGGTTAACGTACGTACGCGCGCGTACGTAGGCTAGCCTAGCTTAACCTAACCTAACCTAACTTAATATAGTCTAACCTAACCATACACCTAACTTTTTGCCTGTCTCTCACCTAACCTAACCTAAGTGAAGCGTACGTAGGATAACCTAACCTAATTTAACCTAACCTAATCTAACCTAATTTAATCTAGCCTAACCTAACCTAACCATACTCACCGGAAAAGGCTAGGTTAACTTATCATGAGCGCTCATGATAAGTTAACCTAACCAAACCTAACTTAAACATGGAGAAATGTTTCTATTTATTTATTTATACCTAACCTAACCTAACCTTTTGTTTTGGAGGTTAGATGAACGAGTTTGAATAAATTTTTTTACTAATAGAACGAGTGCCCCATTTTATAATTTGAAAGTTTAAGGGTAAGTCCATTAGACAAAGGATCTAGAATACAATTTAGCATTTGAATTGAACTTTGAATTTTTTATCTCCTTGAGAAAAAAACCAGAGCCAAATTAAAACTTTTTTCTTTTCCTGGAAAATTTAAATGAGAACTTGAAAATTTTGTGCGTCATTGAGTAAATTTATAATTAAAGTGGAAATATTCATCTTCATGGTGAATATTCACGATAAATGTAAAACTTTTTCTGTCTTCTATTGAAAAATTTTGAACAGAACTTTAAATTTTTTAATCTCTTTGAGAAAAGTCAGAACTGAATTTAAGAAAATTTAGAATAAAAGTGAATTGGATGTAACGTAGTGTGTGTGTGTAAGTTTTTGTGTGTGTGTGTAAGTTTGTGTGTGTGTGTGCAAGTTTTTGTGTGTGTGTAAGTTTTTGTTTTTGTTTTATTTTTTTTTTTTGTGTTTGTAATTTTGTTTGTCTGTTTGTTTGTAATTTTGTTTGTATTTGTTAGTTTTTGTGTGTGTGTGTAAGTTTTGTGTGTGTGTAAGGTTGTGTTTTTGTTTGTAATTTTTTTTGTGTGTAAGTTTTTGTGTGTTTGTTATTTTTTTTTTGTTTTTAAGTTTTTTTGTGTCTGTAAGTTTTTGTGTTTTTTCTAGTTTTTGTTTGTGTGTAAGTTTTTGCTTGTGTGTGCAAGTTTTTGTGTGTGTGTGTGTAAGTTTTTTTGTGTGTGTGTATTCTTGTGTGCTTGTGTAAGTTTTTGTGTGTGTGTGATATCGTGTTGTGTGTAAGTTTTTAATTGTGTGTGTGTATTATTTCGTGTGAGTGCGTGCGTTAGTTTTTGTGTGTGTGTGTAAGTTTTTGTGTGTGTGTGTAAGTTTTTGTGTGTGTGTGTAAGTTTTATAGATTTTGTGTGTGTGTAAGTTTGTTTGTGTTTTTAAGTAAGTTTTTGTGTGTGCGTAATTTTTTATTTGTGATTAATCTTCTGTTTTTGTGTTATTTTTTTTGTGTGTGTGTAAATTTGTGTGTGTGTGTGTGTAAGTTTTTGTGTGTGTGTAATTTCTTGTGGGTGTAAGTTCTTGTCTGCGTGTAAGTTTGTGTGTGTGTGTGTAATTTCTTATGTGTGTGTAAGTTTGTGTGTGTGTGTAAATTTTTGTGTGTGTGTAAGTTTTTGTGTGTGTGTTAGTTTTTGTGTGTGTGTATGTTTTTGTGTGTGTGTCAGTTTTTGTGTGTGTGTAAGTTTTGTGTGTGGGTGTAAGTTTTTGTGTGTGTGTGTGTAATTTTTTGTGTCTGTGTAATTTTTTGTGTGTGTGTGTAAGTTTGTGTGTGGGTGTAAGTTTAGTGTGTAAGTTTTTGTGTATGTTTTTTTGTGTGTGTGTAAGTTTTGTTGTTTTTGTGTGTAAGTTTTTGTATGTGTGTAAGTATTTGTGTGTGTGTGTCAGATTGTGTGTGTGTGTGTGTAAGTTTTTATGTGTGTGTAAGTTTTTTTGTTTGTGTAAGTTTTTGTGTTTGTGTAAGTTTTTTTTTGTGTGTGTAAGTTTGTTTGTGTGTTTTATATTTTTTGTGTGTTATATCTTGTTTTTGTGTTTAAGATTTTGTGTTTTTGTAAGATATTGTGTGTGTGTTATTTTTTTTGTGGGTGTTTAATTGTTTTTGTGGTCGTAAGTTTTTGCGTTTTCTTGTTAGTTTTTGTGTGTGAGTATGTTTTTTTGTTATTTAAAGTTTTTGTGTGTGTGTTTATTTTTTTGGGCTCGAGTAATTTATTTTGTGTGTGTGTGTTATTTTTTGTGTGTGTTTAAGTGTTTATGTGTGTGTGTAAGTTTTTGTGTGTGT
>NC_142807.1:40013658-40032586 GCF_049724085.1 Artemia sp. Qi Xiang Cuo
AAACTAAACTAAACTATAACTCTAACTAAAACTCTAAGCTAAGACTCAAAACTAAAACTCCAATATCTAAACTAAAACTCTTAACTAAAACTATAACTCTAACTAAAACTCTAAAGTAAAACTATAAGCTAAAACTATAAACTCTATACTAAAACTCTTAAGTAAAACTAAAGTAGAGATCTAAACTAAAGCTCCTAACTAAACTATAACTCTAACAAAAACTTTAAGCTAAGACTTTAAACTAAAACTCTAAATTCTCAACTAAAACTAAACTAAACTATAAATAGAACTAAAACTCTGCGCTAAAACTCTAAACTTAAACTCTAAACTCTAACTAAAACTCTAAGCTGAGACTCTAAACTTTAAACAAAAACTGCAAGCTAATACCAAACTGAAACTTTAAACTAAAACTCTTCTATAAAACTAAACTAAACTAAACTAAAAGTGCAACGAAAACTCTAAGCTCTAAACTAAAACTCTTATCTAAAACTAAAGAACACCTCTAAACTAAAATTCTTAACTAAAACTAAACTAAACTATAACTCTAACTAAAACTCTAAGCTAAGACTCTAAACTAAATCTTTGAATTAAAACGAAGCTAAACTATAACTCTAACTAAAACTCTAAGCTAAGACTCAAAACTAAAACTTCAATATCTAAACTAAAACTCTTAACTAAAACTAAACTATAACTCTAACTAAAACTCTAAAGTAAAACTGTAAACTAAAACCATAAACTCTAAACTAAAACTCTTATGTAAAACTAAACTATAGATCTGAACTATAGCTCCTAACTAAAACTAAACTAAACTATAACTCTAACAAAAACTCTAAGCTAAGACTCTAAACTAAAACTCTAAATTCTCAACTCAAACTGAACTAAACTATAAATAGATCTAAAACTCTAAGCTAAGACTCTAAACTAAAACTCGAAACTCTAACTAAAACTCTAAGCTAAGACTCTAAACTAAAAACTCTAAACTAAAACTCTTAACTACTATAAATCTAACTAAAACTGTAAGTTAATACCAAACTGAAACTCTAAACTAAAACTCTTAACTAAAACTAAACTATAACTCTAAACTAAAACTCTTAACAAAAATTAAACTAAACTATAACTCTAACTAAAACTCTAACTAAAACTCTAAACTCTCAACTAAAACTAAACTAAACTATAAATAGAATTAAAACTCTAGGCTAAAACTCTAAACTAAAACTCTGAACTCTAACTAAAACTCTAAGCTAAGACTCTAAACTCTAAACAAAAACTCTTAACTAAAACTCTAAGCTAAGACCTAAACTAAACTCTAAACTAAAACTCTTAACTACTATAACTCTAATTAAAACTGTAAGCTAATCCCAAACTGAAACTCTAAACTAAAATTCTTAACTATAACTAAACTATAACTCTAGACTAAAACTCTTAACAAAAATTAAACTAAACTATAACTATAACTAAAACTCTAAACTCTAAATTACAACTCTTAACAAAAATTAAACTAAACTATAACTCTAACTAAAACTCTAAACTTTAAACTAAAACTCTAAAGTCTAAACTAAAACTCTTAACTAAAATTAAACTAAACTATAACACTAACTAAAACTCGAAGCTAAAACTCTAAACTAAAACTCTTAACTAATATTAAACTAAACTAAAAGTGCAAGGAAAAATTCTAAGCTATGACTCTAGGCTAAAATTCTAAACTAAAAGGTTTAACTAAAACTAAACTACAAGTCCAAAAACACATAGCTAAAACTATACTATAAGTCCAAAAACACTTAACTAAAACTAAAATAAATTATAACTCTAACTAAAACTCTAAGTGTTGAGAGTCTAACTTGAAACTCTAGCCTCCGAACTACAACTAAACTAAACTATAACTCTAAACTAAAACTGTAAGCAAATGTCAAACTAAAACTCTAAACTAGGGAGGGGGGCTCGGGGGGGCCCTATGAGAGATTACTGAGAAAATCACAAAAAATTGAAGTTCAATATGGGTTCGTTGGATCATTTGACAGTTCAACTGTCAAATAATTCTAATTCAGAAATGAAAAAAAGAGACGAAGAATGAAGAAGACATATTACTGGTTTTAATTACAAAGCATCAAGCATCTACTGATAGAATATAAATGATTTTTCTCTCTGATTGCTTGTTTCACCTTGGTGAAAGCTTATAAACTGCATATCCATGCATTAAATTTGCTTTTAAATAAATTATTCAGTGTTTAATATCCTAGAAGTCGTTTGGTATCAGGGGTATTAACCGTTGTTTCTAGGGAAGAGTAAAAAGTTGACGCTGATAATAGTGTAATATAATATAATCCGATAATACTAAGAGTTATTGTAATGCTAAGATATTTCAAATTTTTAAAGCTTCAACTTTTAAAGATTCAACTTAGCCTGTTTAGGTCCAAGTTCAAATCTTTGAAGATATACTGCCGTTTACAGCCAATGCTATAGATTTTTTGTGCCATTCTCAATAACAATGTTGTTTTTTGTGCCATTTCTCAAGGGGTGGGGCTACCAGACATCGTAGACAGATCTGTAATAGCTCATATAAAAGATATTGCTCATATCTACATTCTTCCTGCACTTTCCGCCATCTGTAAGTTCCAAATGGCACTAAAACAGCACTTTTGGTGCCATGTTGCAAGTGGAAAAGCTGGGGCTAGTCGGCTAGCTGAACTTTTAAGAGTGATGTTTAATGGCTCATTTGAAAACTATTGCTCATATCTACGAGCTTTTTATTAATTCTACCATCCGTAATTGCGACATAGCACTGAAAACAACACTTTTGCTGCCACTTCTTAAGCGGAAAAGCTCCGAAGTACGAAACAGGCACCCTTGTAATAGTTATGTTCCCAAACCCTTAACTGGAGGTTTAAAAGAACACCTCCTGTACACTCTCCCTCCCAGCCCCCTTAGTAAGTTTCATAATTCGTCCGCTCACCAGTAAGCTACTGAAATATTAGCAGGCTACCACACCATCTTAGATAGATGTTTAATGGCTCATCCAAAATCTATTGCTGATATTTACTAGGTTTTTACAAATTCTACCATGCATTAGATTTCACAGATTTCAATGTTAACTAGTTTCTTGGGAGAACTGTCATGGTTGCAGCAGTAGCTGCAACATAGTAAAGAGTGAACCACAGCCCAAAAAAAACCTGCCATCAGACCCTGATTCAGAAAGGGAAACTATTTTTTCGGTTCGTCTTAAAAGTAAAAGTTAACAGCGAAAAGAAATTTTCGGTGATTTTTGCGTGCCTCCTTAAAAACAAGGAGAATCACTTTTTTTTGCATGGGTAGCACTGATCTCTTCCGTTCTTTTTTTTTCTTCTTTTAGGCTTAGCGGGCTAACAGAACATCATAGAGAGATGCTTTAGAGCTCATTCAAAAGCTATTTCTCATATGTACTTGGTTTATATAGATTCCACCATCTGCAAGTGCCATATGGCACGAAAAAAGGCACTTTTTATGCCATTTCTCAAGAGGTGGGGCTAGCGGGCTACCAGAACATCGTAGATAGATTTTTGATAGCTCATATAAAACATATTGCTCATATCACCGTTCTTTCTATAAATTTCACCATCTGCAAGTTTCAAATGGCAATAAAAACGGCACTTTTGGTGCCATGTCTCAAGTGGAAAAGCTGGGGCTAGCTGGGTACAAGAACTGTTTAGAGTGATGCTTAATGGCTCATTGGAAAACTATTACTCATATCTACGTGTTTTATTTTATCAATTCTACCTTCCGTAAATGAGATATAGCACTGAAAACAACACTTTTGGTGTCACTTGTTAAGTGGAAAATCTTGGAGGCATAAAACGGTATCATTGTAATAATTATGGTCCAAAACCCTTAACTGGAGAATTGTGAGGAACACCTCCCATATGTTCCATGCCCCCTTAATAAAATACGGAATTAAAGTCCTACAAACACCAATATATTAAATTAGATTATTTGAGACGTGGTTCGGTTAGTACAGCTCTGCACTTAAAATTAGATTATCTTGCTCTCGATTTCTACTTATTTTTTTTTTTTCAATCATGGTTTGTCCATTCTTATGATTACTTTTCAGATAATCCACTATTTTTGCAGATGTGATCCACTGATTTTTTGAAGCATATCCCGGGAAGACCCATTTTAAAGTTATTACTCATATTTTTGCGCTTTTTATCAGTTCTATCATCCATAAGTGCCATAGCCTATATCACTAAAAATGGCACTTTTGGTGCCACTTTTTAAAGTGGAAAAGTTTGGAAGCATATAACGCCATCATTGCAATAATTATGGTCCAAAGCCCTTAACTGGAGTTGTGCAAGACCTCCTTACATGGGCGTACGGAAGGGGAGCAGCTGTCCCCCCTAGAACTTCAAATTTACACTAGATATGGCTGAAAAAGCAGATGATTGAAAAAGTAGTTGAAAAATGGTAGATGGCTAAAAAAGCATAAAAGGTAGATGGTTGAAAAGGCTAGAAATAAACAGCTTGAATGACGGAATAAAAATCAAACAAGAAACAATTATCCATGATGTCTTGGTAAGATTTAGCTATAATCCAAGAAGACTGATTAATGCTGAAGCTTATTGATGATTTATGATTTTTGGCGACTACTTATTTAATAAAGATTTCTTGGGTATGATAGAACTTGCTGGCAGTGTAACTAATGTAAGGTTTTGTGACCAGCCAATATAACTTTCCAACTAAAAATCTACCAAAAATTAAACTTGAATGATCAACTGTTTTCAATTGAACCTTCAAACCTCACTCTGCGATGAGGCCTGTGTGCTAGTTCTAACGGCGGTAATTGAGGGAAGGGACGTTCTTGCCCCTTTAGTTTTTTGCTCCTGCCTAAGTTTTGAAAAACATCTTTTTGTGGTCATTTCATTGGAAAAGGCACTTTTTTCATTTGAAAAAAAGGGGGAAACAACCGAAAGTAAACTTTATGGGAATGTATTATCAAGTCAAATCTATAAAAAGCGTTTAGGAATAAAAATAAGCTTTTAAATGAGCCCTTAATCAGCTCTCTTTTGTTACTACTGTTTCTACTGTTTCTTGTTTCTACTGGTCAGTAGGTGATCTATAAAGTCATGTCTTCATTATGGCTTTTTCAGGCGAAGTCGGCTGAGTAAAAGAGCTTTTTGTTCATCGAAAAACAAACTTTCCTGAAAAACATGTATTGTTTTGTAAAGTATGGATAATAAACTCTTTGTTATAAACTGAAAGTTTTCCGTAGCTGTTGAGGTTGTCTGCAGTGTCTTCTAGAAATGTCTAATCTCCCCTAGACCGGTGATGATTAGAAATTAAATTAAAAAATAAATTTTCAACTGAAAGTAAGGAGCGAAATTAAAACTTACAAGGAACAAAAATTATTCCGTATAAATAAAAAAAAGATCATGGTGGCGTTGTTTCTACATTAAATTTTAATAAAAAAAAAACAAAGATTAATTTAAAAAAACAAAGTTTTTCCAAGGGAAATAAAGAGCAAGGCTGAAACATAAAACAGACAAAAATTATTATATATCAGCCTATCTTATATATATATATATATATATATATATATATATATATATATATATATATATATATATATATATATATATATATATATATATATATATATATATATATATATATATATATATATATATATATATATATATATATATATATATATATATATATATATATATATATATATATATATATATATATATATATATATATATATATATATATATATATATATATATATATATATATATATATATATATATATATATATATATAAAACTAGTACAAATAAACCAACTAATTATGTTTCCCTATGTTTCAAGGATTATAGAAAATTAGTGCTTTACTGAAAACACAAAACAATATAGGAGTTTTGGCACAGTAAAAGCAAACCAATTAAAGGCACTTTTTACGGAATAAAATAAAGCATATCAGGATTGTTGCTTTATTTTTTTTTTCTTTTAATTTGGTATCACTTCTGCGCAATGACTGGCTCTCGTTTTGGTTCTGAAAATGATAAGTCATGATTAATTTGTAGACAAGTTCGATGTAAAGCCATCTTGACAATAATAGAATTATAAACTAGCTTTAGAATTTGTATCATAACTTGAAATTCACTGTTTGAAATTAACCTGATTTCCAGAGTTGACATTATGTCTTATTTGATCTTCATTTCGAGTAATATCAAAGCCTATTTCTTAAGATTTAAGATTGTATATTACTATTGGTATTATAGTTGGCGACACCAAAATGCTACCAGATAAATCAATGCAATATTTCTGTATGCTGTTCAATGACTTTGCGGTTATTAAACAAAATTTAATTTTACGCTTACGTTTTTAAGATAATTTTAATTGTATACCGTACTGAAAGTTACTGATGTCACAACTGGTGTAAGGCTATGCAAAGCTTTATAGATTAGTTTATTGTTGTCAGGCTACATTCTCACTTTTGCCTCCCAAATCAATATTCCCGTTTTTAGACTTGGGTTTTGTGTTTTCAAAAAAGCGCTAGTTTTCTATAATCCTAGAAAGATAAGGAAACATACTTAGTTGGTTTATTTGTACCAGTTTTATATATATATATATATATATATATATATATATATATATATATATATATATATATATATATATATATATATATATATATATAATATAATATAGACTGTGAAGTTATAATTTTTTGTCCGTTTTAAGTTTCAACTTTGCTCTTTATTTCCCTCGGAAAAACTGATTTTTTTTAAGATTAATCTACCAAAGGCTGAAAAGAGATCTACAAAGAGAATAGAAGAATTCGGCTTGACAACGGTTCAAATATCTACTCGTTTTCCCTTTCTATGATATTAATTTAAAAAAAAAATCAGAAAATTAAGTTTTTCAAAGAAAAGTAAAGGCCATTTTAAACTTAAGCTCAGCTGATAAAAATATCTGTTAAAATTCAAACTCAAAACGACCAGAAATTATTATTAAAGAATAAATGAAACCCAAAACGAACAGAACTTAAATAAACAATCATAGGAAAAAACATATAACAAGTAATAATATAAATGAATAAATAGATCTTAAAGCGAGTAAAGCTTAGATTGAATATGAAAATCAAGCTTAAAACGAAAAAAAATATTTTGCTATTGAAGTATAAATGAAACCCAAAACGAACAGAAATTAAATTAGTAATCAATGCAAACAAACATACAATAGTTACTAATGTAAATTAATAAATAAATCTTAAAACGAGTGGAACTTAAATTGAATATGTAAATCAAGCCTGAAGCGGACAAAAATCACTAGAAACAAGAGTTTGGGTATCGCCTCCTTTTCTCAATGTAAAAGACAAATCCTACTGCGTCATTGGCGCTTTACTGAAAACCAATTTCATTACAAATATTTTCTTTTGTACTTAATATTGAAAATAAACATTAAAATTATAGTCAAATTTCTAACTGATAAGCTTTCAGCAATTAATATCATTATACATCAAATATTCAGTTTAACTTATTAGTTCTTTCTAAAGTTGTTCAAGACGAATATAGTTTCACTACAAACAAGAGTTTGAATACTGCCCCCTTTCTTAACTCTAAATAAAAACCAAACGCCTACTACGTCATTGGCGCTTTACTGAAAACGAAATTTATTACAAATATTTTCTTTTCCAGTTCTTACAGCATTGAAAATAAAAATGAAATTAGAGTGAAATAAATTCTTGTACTGATCTTTCAACAACTAATATTACTATACATCAAATGTTCAATTTGATGTTGTTTATACTTTCCAAGACTGTTCAAGACGCATACAGTTTTCAGTAGAGCGCCAATGACGCATTAGGATTAAGACTTTTACAGTGAGAGGAGGCGATACCCAAACTCTTGTTTGTAGTGATTTTTGTTCGTTTCAAGCTTGATTTGCATATAAATTTAAGTTTCACTCGTTTTAATATTTATTTATTCATTTACATTAATATCTATTGTATGTTCGTTTGCATTGATTGTTTATTTAATTTCTGTTCGTTTTAAGTTTCATTTATACTTCAATAACAAAATATTTTTTTTCGTTTTAAGCTTGATTTTCATATTCAATCTAAGCATTACTCGCTTTAAGATCTATTTATTCATTTATAATATTACTTGTTGTATGTTTTTTCCTATTTGGAGTGTGGGGGGAGGCTAGCTGCCGTCCGATCGCTTTTTACTCTTAAAAAGGGAATTACAACTTTCAATTTCCAATCAAATGAGCCCTCTATGAAGTTTATACGAACATCTCTTCCATAACAACAGTGTATGTCCCCAGGGCATAACTTACAATGCCCACCCTTGGGCCCTGGGGGGCTGTGTTGACACCGGAGTTTTTGTTATCTGAACTATATGAAGCGCGCCTGGGAAAAAAATAAATGGAGTGTGGGGGGAGGCTAGTTGCCCTTTGATATCTTTTGACTCTTAAAAAGTGAACTAGAACTTTCAATTTCCAATCAAATGAGCCCTCTCTGAAGTTTATATGAGCATCCTTTTCATAAGAACCACACACGTCCCCAGGACAACACTTACAACGCCAACCTCTGGGCCCTGGGGGGTTGTGTTGATACCGGAGTTTTTGTTATCCAATCTTGGAACATTTTTTTAAAAACTGGCTATCTAAAAATTTGTAGCAGATGGGTTTGCAGAATAAAAGGGCATTGGGGGGGGGGGCTAGTTGTCCTTCAATCTCTTGACTCTTAAAAAGCGAACTAGAACTTTCAATTTCCAATCAAATGAGATCTCTTTGAAGTTTATACGAGCATCCCTTTCATAAGAACCATACATGCCCTTAGGGCATAACTTAGAACGCCTTCTCCCGAGCCTTGGGGGGTTGTATTGACACCGGAGTTTTTCTTATCTGACCTTTGAACAATTTTATTTTTAACAAAATGTCTATCTCAAAATTTTCATCGGATGGGTTTGGAGAAAGAAGGCGTGGGGGGGGGGGGGGGCTAGTTGCCCTTTGATCTCTTTTTACCATTAAAAAGTGAACTCGAACTTTCAACTTCAAGTCAAATGAGCCCTCTCTGAAGTTTATACGAGCATCCCTTTCATAAGAATCATATATGTCCCAGGGCATAACTTACAACGCCTGCCCCCGGGCCCTGGGGGGTTGTGTTGACACCTGAGTTTTCTTTATCTGACTTTTTAACTTAATGGCTATCTCAAAAATTTTATTGGATGCATTTGGGAAAAACGGGGCGTGGGGAGGGGGGTGCTAGTTGCCCTCCAATCTCTTTTGACTCTAAAAACTGAACTAAAACTTTCAATTTCCAATCAAATTAGCCCTCTCTGAAGTTTTTACGTGCATCCCTTCCATAAGAACCATGCATTCCCCTAGGGCATAACTTACAACGCTTGCTCTCGGGCCCTGGGGGTTGTTTTTGCCCTAGAGTTTTCGTTATATGGTCTTTGAACTATTTTTAAAAAAATAACTATCTCAAAGTTCTTATCAGATTGGTTTGAGAAAAATTGGTGTGGAGGGGGGATAGGTGCCCTCCAATCTCTTTTGACTCTTAAAAAATTGAACAAGAACTTTCAATTTCCAATCGAATGAGCCCTCTTTGAAGTTTAAACAAGCATCCCTTCCATAAGAACCATATATGCCCCCAGGGCATAATTTACAACAACTGCCCCCGGGCCCTTGGGGTTTGTGTCGACACCGGAGTTTTTGTTACATGATCTTTGGACTATTTTATAACAAAATAGCTATCTAAAAATTTTTATCGGATACATTTGGGAAAAAAGAGCATAGGGGGGGGGATGGTTAACCTCCAATATCTTTTGACGCTTAAAAAGTGAACTAGAACTTTCAATTTCCAATCAAATGAGCCCTGTCTGAAGTTTATACGAGCATTCCTTTCATAAGAACCATATATGCCCCCAAGGCATAACTAATAACCCTTACCCTGAAGACCTTGGGAGGGAGTGTCATGCTCAAAGATACAATTTCCAGAGCTTTCAACTACGTTGAACAAAATGGCTCTCTCAAAATTTTGATTGGATGTGTTTGGGGAAATGCTTGGCGTAAAAGGGGTGTTAGTTGCCTTCCAATCACTTTCGACCATCAAAAAGGGCACTAGCCATTTAAATTTCCAATCGAATGAGCCCTTTTTGAAGTTCCTACGACAACGCTTTCTATAAAAACCTTATATGCCCCCAGGGCATAACTTACAACCCTTGCCCTGAGGGCTGTGGGGGGTTGTCATCCTCAAAGACCTAATTTCGGGAATTTTCAACCATGTTGAACAAAATGGCTCTCTTAAAATTTCGATTGGATGTGTTTGGGGAAAAGGTGGGCGTGAGAGGGGGGTTAGTTGCCCTCCATTCACTTTCGAGCATTAACAAGGGCACTAGCCCTTTGAATTTCCAATCGAATGAGCCCTTTTTGAAGTTTTTACGAAAAAGCCTTCTATAAAAAGCTTATATGCCCCCAGGGCATAAATTACAACCCTTGCCCTGAGGGCTGTGGGGGGAGTGTCCTCCTCAAAAACATAATTTTTATCTGGAAATCAACTACGTAGAATAAAATCGCTATCTCAAAATTTTGATTGGATGTGTTTGGGGAAATGGTGGGCGTGGAAGGGGTGTTCGTTGCCTTCCAATCACTTTTGACCCTTAAAAAGGGCACTAGAGCTCTCAATTTCCAATTGAATGAGCCCCCTTTGAAGTTTTTGCGACGACCCCTTCCATTTGAAGTGCCTTTTTGAAGTTTCTACGACAAAGCTTTCTATAAAAACCTTATATGCCCCCAGGGCATAACTTACAACCCTTGCCCTGAGAGCTGTGGGGGAGTTTCCTCCTCAAAAACATAATTTCTATCTGGAAATCAACTACGCTGAATAAAATGGCTATCTCAAAATTTTGATTAGATTTGTTTGGGAAGATTCTGGGCGTGGAAGGGGTGTTAGTTGCCTTCCAATAACTTTTAACCCTTAAAAAGGGCGCAAGAACTATCGATTCCTAATTGAATGATCCCCCTTTGAAGTTTCTACGACGACCCGTTCCAAATGAAGTGCCTCTGGGGAAAAAAATAAATAAGTTAAAATTCGTATGACCTTTACTATAGGCAACGCTATAGCGTTGCCTCTGATCTTGAAAGCCTTTCAACTCGAAATTCAAGACAGTAAATATTTCTACAATAAGATTAATTGGTAGAGGTTGGTTAAATAAAGACTAAAATGCTTAGGAAAAGAACCTGATGGATTGTATAAACCCCACAAAAATAGAATTTGATACAAATTTGACTATTTTTATTCATTTCTTAATAACGTCTGCACAATCGTAAAAAAATCAAATTAGTTAGTATTTTGCACTACTCTCCGGAGTCATAGAAATTATATAAGGGTGCATGCTGCACATTATTGATACTAGATACATCAGACGCGTGGCCGGGTTGATTTATCTGCACTGAATATCTGTGAAGGGTACCCATTTGGCCCTCAAACAATATGTCATTAATGGCTTTTTTTGCGAATAGTTGTTGCTTTTGTTCCATTTTTTGAAGATCGATAGCCCAAATGGAAGCCAATTTCTCATAATCTGTTGTTGGCTGTTGGACACGTTTTCGTGATGGTGATACTAATTCTTGGGACGCGTAAAGTTTTTTCGGCCTCTTTTGGAGAATTTCAATCTGCAAATAAAATAAGATAGGATATAATTCTGAGATTGCCAAGTCCTTTTACTCCATTTTACTAACATAAGTAATCACTCAGCTTAAGCAGTATTCAGAAAAAAAAACTCTTGTGTCCTCTTATTTTTTAGAACATTATGTTTTTTATTTGTCATACCATCAACAAATACCAAAAAAAAAATACCTCAAGGCTAACCTACTACTCCTACTAATGCTAATAACTCACCGCAACAGCAATCCGCCTGAGGCCGACACAGCTACGCGCCCATCCCAGTCAATTCAAAGTCTTCTCTTTACACCCTAACGGGAAGTTCCAATTTTCCTTAAATCTTTCCTTACGACATCCTCCCACCCCAATCGGGGACGACCTACTTTCTGTTTACCCCTAGACGGTTGGCCGAAAAGGACAATTTTGGCAATGTGTTATCCTTCATCCGCAGAACGTGTCCTAGCCATTTCAAACTTTCTCTCATTATAGCCCTAGAAAGCGGGATACGGGAAAGGTACCCGAAACAATCCATAGGCACTTTCTCTGGAAAACATCTAGCAAATCTTCCTCCGTTTTTTGGAGTGCCCATGCTTTAGAGCACACTAATTGGAAACTAATTGGAAATTAGGGCAGATACGCCATTTCATAGCCTGGATGCACATAGTATCTTTTGATTTAGTTTAACATCCCATAAAAATTCCCTGGAAGTTTCAAATTAGCTCCCTCAACTGTTCCTGAGATACAGAAAATACACTATTTGACAACTTGGATGCACATAGTGTCTTTTGATTTTGTTTAACATCCCCCTAAACGTCCCTTTAAAGTTTCAAGTTAATAACCTTGGCCCTTCCTGAGATATTGTAGATACACGATTTTGACAACCTCTATGCACATAGCTATATTTTTTTTTTATGCACATAGCATCTTAACTGCTCCTGAGATATTGCAAATAAACAGTTTTGACAACCTGGATACACAGAGTGTCTTTGATTTAGTTCCCTGAATAAATTCAACTTACCACCTTTAGCCTTTCCTGAGATACTAAACAAGCCCCCTGCAAGTCCCCCTTTCTGGTTCAAAACAGATATTTCAGCAGGTTAGCGTTATTTACAGTCCTTGCCCTAGGGCCTGTGGGGTTCTGTAATCCCCAAATGCATTTATAATGAATAGTTCAACTATTTTCAGCAAAATAGCCATCTCAAAATCTTGATCGAATGTGTCTGAAAGTTACAGAGTGAGGGGCAGCGAAGAAGGGATGGGACGGGGCTAGTGACCCTTTTACCACTTTTAAAGGCTTATGACTCTTTACTACAGGCAACGCTAATGCGTCGTCTCTGACAACATACAAATGTCGGTTTCTGTGTACCAGCACTGTCTTGCCTAAAGGTCGTAACTGACATTGCCTATAGGTTGTATCTGTAAACGGCCTAAAGGCCAATTGTTAATTTTTTCTCAAAAGGAAGATCAGCAGGGCAAAATAGGTTTATTCACAGTTTCCTCCTCTACAACGCTCTGCTGATTGTCCCTTTGAGAGACGCTTAGCAAATGATTTTTGGCTATTACTTCAGAAGTCTGACAATGCCAGCTTCTAGTTTCTCAAGATTAGCTTATGCCCTAAGCTAAAGAGGACCAAAATGAACACAAAGGATTACAAATGTTCATATGCAAATGAATGATTGTCTCACATTACCGTACATAGAAAATGTTAACTTTATTTACACTATAGATACATGTAGGGTCAAAATGTGGCTTGTGTCAGTGACGAAGTGTCCAGGAGGCCTGTAGGTTTTGTATAAAATTTTGAATGATGTTAGACTTGGCAAGCTCAAAAATTTTCCCTGTAATGTTTTGCCATATTTTGACCAGAAGAGGCCTTTCACTGCACAAAAGGACAAAAATAGCTGTTTGAAATGGCGTGATCTGTTATGTTTCCTTTAAAGTATACTAGAGGTTAAAATTTGCAGTCAAATAAGTCTCATTCCGGCTTCTGAAGACCGTTGGTTAGATACGATCACTCCTGAAAAAAAAACATCCTTACCTTCCTTCACTGAGAAAATACGGCATTCCATATTTTTCATATACAAAAATGAAAACATCAGTTCAAAGGTTCTAAAATATTATAAGCATGATGCTGTAATTTCCATTGGGACTGTACCATTTATTGGGGCAATTTTCTCCTTTACCTAAAATGATGCAAACTTTTGTTAATAATTGTATGGCTATGGTTTTTCATAAAGTTTAAAAAATTTTGTACTTAGAATCAGCTTAAAATTAGGTTTATTTTATGCAATAGTTGTTTTTAAAATCCTATTTCTAGACTGTCTTGTACCATTGACAAAAGTTGCTCTTCACCTAGTTTGCATTACCTAGAACGGTTTGATAGGATTAGAATGGACTACACGTTCAGCCGCTTCTAGTTGCTATGAGTATTCAAGGACTATTGACTATTGACTATGAATGTGTCTATTCAATTGGCTATGACTATTCAAGGTTTTTCTACTTACACTATTTTGGGATGAAGGTAACACAATATAGCTAATAATAATGAATAAAAATCTACACTAAGAACGCACCTCTTGTTTGTCATTTTTCATAGCTGTAAAATTTGCTATAGAGAATACACATATAAACTGTTTAACCTTTGTTATTGCGACATCACTATTAAATTTCTTATGTATCGTTTTCTTGTGGTTATTCAGTCGAAATTGATCCATCTATCTGTGAGCTTTCACTCACTCTTTCTAATTACGATTTCCCTCTTTTTAGTTCTTCGTGAATCTCCTTTAATCAGCTCTCGTCGTATTTTTCTAATTGAATCATCAAAATATGAACCTCTTTTTCCATCTCAATCACTATAAAAGGTAAATAAGAAATAATATAGTATTTCTCTGCAAATTCACCAAATTACGAAGATCTACGGGAGGGGGGACCAAGGTTAGGGTATTGTTAACACTTGGAATTTTTTCAATGAAATCTGATGGTATGCAATAGGACTTGTACTGGGATATGTATGGATCCATAAAAAATACGTTGATTATTTGATTCGTTCTTATAGAGCTAGTTCGAGCAAAATACTTCTGTTGGGTGGTATTTCTCTTTGGGTCACATATTAGCTCGGTAATGTGATCTTAATGATCTCGTTAAGAACATCGGCGAATAAACCCTCTACACGTGCGTCTCCTGTCTGTACATTGCTCAAGTCCTGGTCCCCTACAAAGTACCAGAAAATAGTCACAGAGTAATTTAAAGATACTGTAATGGCTATTCCATTTTCAATTAATTGAGAGTCATGATCTAGGGATTGCATGGTCAACTCGTACAGAGTTCTATAGGATTTTTGTCAAATGATAGAGTGTTTAGTGGAATACCATTCACTTTGCACACAAGGCTAGATAAACCGAAAAAATTAAAATCATAGGGTTATTCATTCCAGGATCCAACGGCACTGCCACTCTTCACAAAGAACAAAGCCAATTTTGATGGGATTTCTCCATTGATAAATGATGAATCGGTATAACTACGAGAGCCGGTGGCAATGTGACGTTGATTGGTGATCGTATGGGGGACAAGAAACTTAATGTTGTTACCATTGGCTCTTTGCTTTTCCACTGCCAATGCAACATAGCTCATAATCTGTTGTTTTTGAACGTGAAAAATTGCCAATGTCATAATGACATTTGCATTGGGTTCTGCTGGAAGGGTTTGTCTGAAAAGAAAATTCGATGGGGCTAGTTGCAACTTTATGTCAATCTTGACATTGGGGGGTAACCATTAGAATATATTGAATATCTCATGATTTAATTTTCCAACTAAATGCAGTTTTCCTGGCTCACTGCAATAGTCAACTCACCGTCAGTATCAACACCCGATCGATATTCATAGCCTAATGAGTGTCCTCTCAACTCCTTGTATGTCTTTGGAGTCATCATCATAAATTGTATGTAGCTTGCATAGTTGCATAAGTTATTGCTAGTACTCACCAATGTTCCATCAATGAATATATTAATTTGTTTGAACAGGTTGTGTAGAATACAGTTTTCATAGGACAGACCATCGGCAGCAGTTGGAGTTGTAGTATCTGAACTTTTCGTTACCAAAACACTTAGATCAATGTATATCGATGAACAATCAGAGAAATAATCTTCATCAAAAAATATTTTAATGTGTATAGGGTACAAGAGTGGGCGTGAGGTATGATACTTTTCAAGATAAGCGTGCTTGCAACTGACCTAGATGTTTTTATGATTTAATAAAGTCAACGAGGAAGTAATTGTTGGATAGTATTTCTTGGGGGGAAGACCAGTCATCTTAAGACAAGAAGTCTTTCTTTGATCCAACAACCTTCTTCTTTTTCTTCTTATTGGTCTTCTTTGTTTTATTTCTCAAAGTCCTTGTTGATGTCCTTCGCTTCCCGCCTGGGTAGAGACTGATGAGTGAATGACGCCCACGCATCCTTTTCAATCCCTTCCCATTTTGCTGAAATTTTAATTGCTCACCAACGGCTCTTGCTGAAGATCTAATATTTTCCTTAACACTCTCGTTGAAATTCTTACCTGACCCCCAGTCCTGTAGTGTTGAGGCAGCAAAATTTGATGGAGCAGGTACAAGATATTTTCTGGCAAGGGGTAGTGCAGAACGAAATAGCCTAGCAAACCAGCTACCAAGACCATAGCCAGACATTGTAGTATGCCCCTCGTAATACTCCAATACATTGCCTATTTGACGAGGACTCAAAGCACAAACATAGCAATTGATGTCGGGACAGACAAATCGAGTTCTTCTATTGTTCATTTTAGGTGGTGTTGGAGACGTCGACTATGGGTCAAAAATAACATATAATCGCTACTAAGCCTTTTGATATTGATAGAGGATCACCCAATTCACTTCTTAGTGTTAGTTGACAGAGTTCCGAATCTGAAGTGTTTACAGAAACATACTGAAGAGGCTTTATAGTATAGTGCTGAACTTGCTCATGGGTTGTTTTACTTTCAATAACAAGTACGAGGGGGACATTTTAATTGCCGACTCTCGATGTTTACACAAAGGACGCATAGAGAAATATACAAAAGTCCGAGGCGAAACCAGGTGGATAATCATTAAAACTAACATGATTCATCCCGTAAATGGTCCCAGCGTTTTTCCCATTGATCATATTCTGTTTAAAGCCAAGAACGTCTCTAAGATTATCATTGAGAATAATCATTTCAGTGTCAAAAGGTGAAACAAATTCAATCGTGTTATAATGAATATTTAAAAAGGAACTCGTTATTCCTACAATATGTAATTTTTGTATTGCATGTACGAGACAAATCTGTCACACCATCGAATTCAATATATTTTAACTTTACATTAGGATATTCGCTAGATTTAAGTGCTTCAACCCATTCATACTCGACAAAGAATGACCAATCGAATGGTGTAACTTTTATGTCATACACACGATCCTTTCTCAGGATGTAATAGGGATTTTTGAGAATACAGTCGACAAGAGCCAATTCATACTTTCCGTCATCGAATTTGATGGCGGGGGAGAGTTTCGTCCAAAAATCACTTGTCTTATTCAAGTCGTTGCAGAGAGGATCGGAAATGTTGGACATAAAAGTTACATAGAAATCATTGGGCATTGTCAATATCTTCAACACTGATCCAAGAATCAAAATCAGAGTTGTATCCCAGCCACCGAACAAGTAACTGTTTCCTACCTCTGTGAGTACGAGTCTTTAATATCTTTTCAATTTGATAGATTTCACTATTATTTTTAACTGTTTGTAGTTCATAGTCATAAAAGCCGCCGATAATTTCTTCATCTCTGGTATCACGCAAACAATATGTTATGTGTTTTGTGTCTAGGAATATTTGCCACTTCAAAAAGTTCTTGGGACCACAAGTAATTCCCCTTTTCAAAAACATTAGTTGTCCTATTAACTCAAACAGTTTCACCAACATTGAATTTTTTCTTCTGGACACTCCTTTCATTGGAATATTGTTTAAAAAAGGTATCAATTGTATCTTGATCAGAATGATGAACTTCCGTTGGGATTGAATTGGACAATGATCGATGAGGTCGTTGATTATAAATCAACATGATTTTATCTAAATTATGAATAAAATCAGATATATTTTTCAATGTACAATATCTTGAAATTAAAAGTCGAATAGTTCTTATCAATCGTTCGGCCAATGCAGCCTTTATAGGACTCTGACGGTGATAGAGCAGTGTATTATATTTCGCTAGTACTTTTGCAACATGGGGATTAACAAATTCACTACCGTGATCCATTTGAATTTTTTTATAGGAATCCTGTTCGAGAATACTTTCAACGGCCTGAGCAACTTCAACACCTCTCTTTGATTGCAATGGAATGGCATATGCATAGCGACTAAAAACACTGATTGCAAGTAGAATGTACTTTTAAGATGTATTGTGACGTCTTTGAATCTCATCTAGAGTTAGGAGATCTGCTTGCATTATATTCAATGGGAAAAAGGCTTTAGTTTTTCAATAATGATTAGCACGAAGTCTATGATTTTTATGCAGTGTAACTTGATTCATTTTGTAGGTATTCTTGTACACTTTTAGCGTGAACACCAGTGACTTTGGAAAGAGCGGTGAGGGAACTTAAACTCCCCACTTCACCAATATTTTCATAAACACGATTCAGAACTTCAACCATTTTGAATGTAAACGGGTAGTGTAACGGCCGCTATCCTTTTGTATACTGCTGGTTAGCGTTGTTGGTGGTGAAGTTGACTTGATACGTCTTCACTTTTGTCTAGCCATCGGTGGTGTGCTGCTCCCCCTTATTGTCAAGTTTCCACTAGGTGTGATAGTATTTTCCAAAATTGATTTAAAATCTTCTTTCTCTTCATGTTCATATTTTAATGGTGTTGATGATATATGTTCATTTAATTTTTTTAGAATTTGCCTATTGCTAATAAGACTCCTAGGGAAGTTGATTGCATATAGAAATTTGTATATATTACCTTCTAATTATAAAAGTTATTAAAAATTTGTAACCATACTTTAAATTAAATATACTTGATATTAGACTTTCTTTTCAATTATAATTGGTTTCCCAGTTCTATCGACTCGAGTGTGGTTTTGAACGTTTTCCATAAGCCGTGTTATGAGTCGTGCCATTGGTTCACAATATGAGTGCGATATTTGATTTTCAACAACTGACACTATTGAATCCAATTCCCCCTCCTCCTTGTTTAATTTTGTTTCCGCAGCAGAATCTTGAAGAGATGTTTGTTTTTTGTGATCAATGACAATCAC